>NC_056468.1:18791450-19091450 GCF_008729295.1 Plectropomus leopardus | reverse complement strand
ATTTGTTTTTGGCTGTGTGTGAAATGTGCGTCTTTAGATACAGGCAGCATTCCTCCAGAGATAAACCCCTGGGCCCCCCGTCCCCTCATCCCCCACCCTCCCCAGTCTCTCCACCCACCATGCTTACTCAAGTGTGTGTCTGGGCGTGTGTGTGTCCGTGTTTACGTTGGACGGGGGTCTGCGTGCCCTGTATCGCAGCACTTGCAGGGGGCAACAGAAAAGACAGCTGTTGTGTTTTGAGAGAAACAGAAAACGTAAGAAAGAGAGAGTGGAGGGCCAACAGGCATGCCAGTCAAGACCGTCACTTTTGGAGTGAGTACCACCATCTCTGCTCCTTTTCTCCTTCCTCCTCCTCCTAACTTCATCTCTTTTCCTGTCACTCTCTCTGTCCCTTCGCACGATCTCCTTCCACCTGTACGCTCCTCTACAACTCTTATTTGTTTTTTATTTTGCAATGTTTTCTTCTGTTATAAAAACCTCAGTTTCATTTTCTAAGGTGCAATGCACCTGCCAATGTTCCCTGTCTTCATCTTTTCACATCAGACAGTGATGGGCCGATACCTTTGTCACTGGCTTTGCTCCCAGTTTTAAAATCCATTACTTTAATATTTACTTTGTCTCTTTCACATGAATATTGATGTGTCTGTATTTACTCTTTGTCTCTTTTGTTCAAGCTCTTTTTTATTTATTCATCACATGCCTCTGTGTTTGCGCTCTGTTTGCAAATAACCATTCTTGCTCTCTCTGTATGTCCTCTTGAACTGTTTTGGAGACTTCTTCTTGGCTCTGCTTTCAAGGCTTGTTCTTGTTTTCAGTCTTGAATATGTCCTCGTCTTCAGTTATGACAACGGAAAATGAGAAGCAAGCCATGCAGATGTAAACATAGGTCCAGCTCCATAAGAAAGCGATCTGTCGCTTGAGAAATGTAGACTTTTGTAATCAGTTCTGGAATGTAACTAGGTACATTTACTCAAGTAATGTACTTAAGTACAGTTTTATAGTACTTACTATAGTACTTAATATTTACTCGAGCATTGCCATTTTATGCTACTTTATACTCCACCACATCAGAGAGAAATATTGTACTCTCTATTCCACTACATTTTCTGACAGCTTTAGTTACTGTGTAGATTTAGATTATTTAAACAAAACATATAAATCATCTTATAAATTATGATATATTATTATAAACTACCAAAGTTAATTTTCATTAAACTTAGCTCCACATTTACCAGCTGTTACAATAATGATGACTTTGATGCATCAGTAATTGTAATCCAAAAATAGGATATGTGTTATTCGTACTTTTACTTAAGTAAAAGACCTGAGTACTCCTTCCACCACTGGCTTTAATCGGGGATCCAAAGACATGGTAGAGTGTTGAAAAAGATAGCAAGTCTCACTGCCCCAAATATAACTTGTCCTGATCAAACTCATCAGACTGTGCCTCCCATTGCAACATGGGAGGGAGCTTGATCATCTTCGAGGGTTGGGATGCATGTGCATCCAAGATTAGTGAAAGTGCGTACATGTGTGGGTGTGTATCGCGTTCTGGTTTTCCCCCTTAATCTTGTTTTTGACTTCATTTGTGCCTCTGTTTGATGTTCAGATTGTATGATGTCAACCAGGATTAGCTGTGGTAAGTAAACTAGAGGTCAGTAAACTGATTAGCGGGTCAATTAATGAGGTTCTTTCAGCGTGGCTTCACTGGAGACTATAGACTGTTTAATCAAGTGGAACTGTGCTCAATGCACAACTGCCTGGGTGTGTATGAGCGCTAATTTTGTGTCAACCAAAGTTTACCTGGGGTGATAGAAGAAGAGATGATGCAAGTTGTAGAAATGTGCCCATTGTGTTTATAGTTTGTGTGTGAGGATGAACCACAGTCATTTTACAATGCTTTCAGTAGTTGTTCGCTTCTTGAAGTATTTCATCATTGTATCAATTATTTTGCCCAAAGATAAGAGACATTAGCTGTTAAACAAACCAGCTGGCCTCTGATCAATTTTAACAGCCAAACCGCCCCTTCGTAACTAAGAATCACAGTCAGAAGTAGAACAGGAAGTATTTGCCTTTACTTTGGTAAAAATAGTAGTGCAGCAATGTAAAAATACTCCTTTACAGGTCAGTCCTGCATGTAGAGTTGTGTTTAAAAGACAAAAAAAAAGACATACATGAAGTACTTAAATTATCAAAACTAACAGTAGTCATCATGCAGAATGACCAATTTCCTGAGTATTATGTACAATTTATTTGTATTTTGATTCATATCAATGAAGCTTTAACATGTAGCATTTGAAACGTTAAGCTACTTTTACTACTTTTATATACTATTAAATGCTTTATTGTACAACAAAACATATTTCATAAACTGATCACATGTAAACTCTTGATAGTCCTGCATATTCATGTAGTGTACTAAAAGTACAGTATTTTACTCTAAAACGTTGTTAGGAGTAATGTGAAGTATCATAAAAATAGAAACACTCAAGCAAAGTGCTTTGAACTTTAACACAGGAAGGCAATCCAGGCACTCCAGAACTATTTAAATAGTGAAGAAAATGTCAAAAAGAGTTGATTATAGTGGCTATATCATAAATAAAAAAAAGCCATGTTTCAACCACTGGAAGTCACAGCTCCTCGTTTTTAACTATATTTGAGGATATAGAGCTACCTGTTATTTCTTCTTCCTACTTCAAACTCTTAGTGCAGTACTTAAGAAATATACTTTATTACTTTCCACAAATGTAAGAAGTATCACCTCTGAGCATACACTGTGGTTTCTGTTACTGTTTTAGCAGGTGCAAAAATCATGCATAATTCAGTTAATAGTGTAGACAAGATGCAGTGTGCAGAGAAGCTCACTTTTACATTGTTGGACTTCAAAATATAGATTTCAGAGCAGTCCAGTACCTGGACAGATTATATATTCTTCGTCTGCCTCCAGATGGTTATACTCTGCATAATCACTGTTGTGTTACTGTGCAGTATAACACAGGATGTTTACCATATCTTGATCCATAGGTTCTAAACCGTATCTTCTCCCTATGGCCTTCACCCTCTTTGTCACCCCCACAAAAGATCACAATAACCATGACAATCTCATCTACAGGCGCAGAGGCTGCAGCAGGGACAGATATAAAGAGACAATCAATGAGTACGGCAGGGACAAACAGTGGGATACGGAGAGGGGGAGGCTGGGAGTGTGAGAAAGTAAATAATAAAAATGGGACAGGACGCTTTGCCATATTCAGAGGGTTGAAGCAGACGGACAGGCAGATTTACATACAGACAGATGATGTCGAGTGGGGGAATGTAACAGCTTCATTCCGGTGCCCCGCTCGCTTGCTTCCTGTAAATGTGTCCATAGCTGAACGGTCCCATGAGTCGCAGTCTGACTAACTCTACACTTACCGCATCTCTGTAGCCGGAAACAGCCAGCTGCCTGCTCAACCTCTTCAAGCAGCCTCAGAGATCAAGGCAGAGATGGAGGCCGAGAAAAAAAGGACTGAAAAAAAAATCAATTTCTAGAACAAATGCAAGTCAGCAGAAAAGAGGGTGATGAAATGGCTGTTTAAGCACTCTGCAGTAATTTCCATATCCGCTGCTCAGTGTTCCCCTAAAATGTATAGAAACCGTCCATCGCCCTGTTAGCTTAAATTCATCAAAATATTGAGTTTAGCAGGGAGCAGACAGTCTCCAGAGTTTGGTGCGCTTGCACATTTTATGTTGTTTAAAGTTCAGGAAATTGTTGCAAGTGAAGCAGGACTTGTGACATGCTGAACATACGTATGCACCTTATTTTCACCTTTCTGCTGGCTGTACAAATAGCTGTGGTGGCACTTGAAATATTTATGATTTGCACCTGGTGCTGTGTCTGCAGATTCATGTTGTTGTTATTGCGCTGTGTGTCTGTGTGTGTGTGTGTGTGTGTGTGTGTGTGTGTGTGTGTGTGAATGGTGTGAGTGAGAGGGAGGGTCTGTTTTTGCTTGTGAATTTTATGGTAATTTTAATAGAAATGCTGAGATTCTCCTGAGCAGATAATAGTTTCATATCCAAGTAAAATCTCCCTTTGACATTCTGTGGAAGAGCTCCAGGATTTGTCTCTGGATTTCACGGGCAAAACAGTCTTGGCTCTCTCTTTGGTAGCAATGAGACCTGTTCATACGTAGACTGGTCTGTCCAGACTGTTAGAAGGACATAACATACTGATGTGTAAAAAAGAAGATTGCACTGTATGCATTACACAAAATTGAGCTGAGTTTTTTTGTTTTGTTTTTTTGGTCAGTGTGCTTATATACCACATTCATTTTAAGGCCCTTGCTTTAAATGAGTTAAGAGTTGAAACTGCTTCACTTTTAGGAGTCACAAGTTAAAACAAAAAGGTTAAGAAACCCTAACAAGTGTATTTCTGATTGATCTATAAATAGCAAAAGTAGTAATGATCAGTTATGTCTAGAATAGGGAGGGGACAATATATGATTTTATCGTGTATCATGGTAAAAAACACCCACAATAAAAAGTAGATCATGTTGAATTTCTATTATCAAGATAATCATGGATATCCTTAAAAGAAAGCAGTGCGACCAACAATAAAAGACACTACCAAAACAGGCTCTATGCACAAAAAATGCAAAAGATCTTAATCAAGCATCGGCATATTTGTTTTCACTTTTTTTGTAGTTTTTCACTACAAAGTACGTACACAAAAGAAATGTATATGTCCTATTATTGATGCAATAAAATCGTTTGTTCCTTAACAAAATGTACTGTAAAGTCAGGCATGTTTTAACAGTGATTTAAGACTTTTAAGCATATTTTGAATATTATTGGGATAATATTCTAAATTGCAAATATTTTGGCCAGGGTAATCGTGACATGAAATTTTCATATCATCCCATGCATAGTTTAGAAATATGTTAAGTGGTGTTGCAACGATATGAGATTTTCATGTTATGATAACCTTCTTGACAATATCACGGTATTACAGCAAACATTATTACACTATAATTATTATGATTTAAACTGGCCCTGAAAGGAATGAAAATTTTCTAATTGAACAAACACAAATGAAAGTATGCATAAAAAGTCTCCCATGCAGTTGGGGAGAAAAGGAGATGTGCTGTTCGGTTGCATTTTTTTTCAGTACCATAGATATGCAAATATATGCGGTATGATAACTGTCAATTTTCATCCCACGGTTTATAGTTCCCACGATATACCGCAGCAACCCTAAAGCAAAGTAACAATTTATTGAGCTGGGAATGGTGTGTCATTCCCTTTGGAGTCACCGTAGACAGCATTTTTCACAAAAATCACCAACTGACATAATGATAGAAACAGTTAAATGAATGCTCTGTTGTTGATGCTGCTGCGTTGCCAAAACAGCATTTCTGTATCCGTCAGTAATCCTGCAACAGTGTGCATGCAGCTACTACAAAGAGACAAGAAGGGGAACCGTTTACAGAAAGATTTACATCAGATGGAGAGACAGCAGCCCAAAATTATAACAGCCATTTTCAAGCCCACTGTGGACAAATAACAGCCAGTTCTTCAATCCCGGTCTTTACAATTAGATCACAAACACAGTTTTAAGACCGTGAGAGTCTTTCTACTCTCCTATTCATGCCTCACATTGTCTTAAATCTCCCCCTTACGCGCACACGCGCACACACAAACACACACACACACACACACACACACACACACACACACACATAATCGGAATCCATTCACAAGCGTCTCTCTGTGTCTCTGTCTCTCTCTCTCTTTCACACACCTACACACACACACACACACAAAATCAATTTCTTGTGTAAATGATGGTTCTTCAGGTGTAGTCGTTCATCACAGAAGATCACCGTGGCCAGGTTGTTGATCTCAGACATGTATTCTCGTGCATACATACCGTCACATACATTGAGTTTTCAAACACTGCAGTCCACCAGCGAGGGGGTGATGTCATTCTGTCTGCTGCAGCAGAGGAGGCAAGCGAGGAGGGGGAGAGAGAGGGAAACGTAAGAGACTAAGGGGAAGAGAAGAGACGGAAGGCAACAAGCTGAGATAAAGACTAGGAGAGGGGAGTTCAGGGCAGAGGATTTTCTGTGATGAGATAGGGGAATAATTTGACTTGGTAATTTTGAGCTTCATTATGAGGAGCCTGGCGATGTCTTAGCCTGAGGACAGTTGCAAGACAGTGTGTTGATATTGCTAATGTTAACGGTGGAGCTGCTGAGCAGGTTATTGTCTGTTTCTTTTGCTCCAAACAGTTTGATTAATGTGCTTGCTCATCTTTTGCTCGGCCCCGGAGCCCGAGGCTTGTCCTCTCTCTATGGGAATAATCAGAGAGGGACACATTCATCTAAATCGTCCTACAAGACACAGCACAGGAATTATCACAGAATAGGCTGCTTCTTGTACGTTTCTTCTGATACATGCACGTGCACTGTACCTGTTTATGTCTGAGTTGGTGGATGGGTGTGGTTTCCCTGCACCCTTATCTCACCACAACACACACTCACTTTCTGACGCAAGCAGATACACACACAAACATGCAGCATGCACACATAAAAATGCAAGACAGACCACCAGAAAGTATATTTGCTGTATACAGCAGCTCAAGTCTTTCTGGGAGATTGCACTGTGAGTCACTATAGTATTTTAAACTTTAGCAGGCTGTTTCTGGGGGGCAGTGATCTAAGTCTGAAGGGTGAGAAACCAGCAGAGGGGCCTCAGTCGGGGTCTCCATGGTTTTACCGTGCAGCCATTTGCTGTGGGACCATGTATATTGTGTTAGGTTGTGTGTGTCTTTGCATCAGCTGTATTTGCTCCTACTCTGATGAAAGGATTTTTCTTGTGTCACCATGGCAGAGTCTGCAAACAATACATTGTTTATAGTTGCTGTGTGGGCAGGCTACCTGTGTAAAAGGATTCAAATTGTTCTTCTTTCTCCTATATGTAGAGCAGGGGTTCTCAACCTTTTCCACTTTAAGGCCCACCTTTTCATACTTGTAAGCAGACAGGGTCCATCTCTTGGCACATAACCTTAGCAGCTGGCAGCACCAATTCCACCTCTTTTGTCTAGGCCTTCTTAGTTTCTGGCTCTCAGTGCATCTTTATTATGCATTAATTGTGTAGCGAAAGAAACAGAAGACCTTTTCTGTATTTGTAATCCTTTTTCTTTTCTTTTCAAGCAGTCAACCTGCTTTCAAGAGAGAGTTGGGAGAGACTTAAGCATTTCATTTGAAAGCATCAGAGCTGCACTCCACACATTAGGCTGTGGACTCTGCATCACCACCTCCATTAAAAAAATCATTTTTGATGTAATTTGGATTTTATCTATGCAATATTTTAATATTTTTGGTGAAATGGTAACCACACAATTGTCGTCTTTTTTCTTCAGGAACTTTTTCATAATTAGGCAAAGCGGTGGGCATAGATTTTTGGGGGGGTTGTTTGTCCCTAATAAAATATAAAAGGAGCAGTGAACTTGTATTTACTAGAAATTTCAGACATTTCCACCTTGAATTGATTCGAAAAAATCCCAAATTGGTCCACAAACATTCACCAGAAATTGAGTGATTCTCAAAATGTTTGGTTTCGAATTTGTAATGTTGAAACAAAACCTATGCCCTTGTGCACACCACAGCCTTTGACTATTTGCTAATGTATCATCAAACTGAACTTTGATAGTGAGCGGCCCACTAGCTTCAACTTGAAAACATTTTGTAGTCCACTAGAGGGCGCTCATGGCCTGCACAGACCCAGCGGCTGAGAAAGTCTGTTATAAAGTACAATAACTCGAACTTTAGAAAATAAAGTGGTTGTTTCCTATTATGAAACTTATTTTACATTCATGTATCAGATTCATATTTTTTTGTGAATGACCTCACTTTATAACTCATGTGAGTCATTTTCACATTTTCTTTATTTTTTCATGCTGAATAGATTTCTTAAACACAGACACACACGTAGACCAGGGGGAGAATCACCAGAGGGTCTATGTCATGATATTATCATAACACTTAAGTCACACAACTGCACATTACAAACAAAGAGTAAAACTTTGCAAATAACTTATTTATCTAAAAAGAAAAATGTTTTTTGTATTAATTTATAAAATTTTAAAAAATCGATACTTGGTATCTGTGGATTAATACAATATTGCCAATCAAATATTGCAGTACTATGCTCTATCGATTTTTCCCTCCAGCCCGAGTACAGACGGAGCATGTGTGTCCAAGCATAGACTTTAACAAAGATTCATCTGTCAAAACAGTTCTGTTTTTAAATAGTGTTTCTCAGTGTGGTGATCGTAACTCTAGTGACAGGTGTGTGTGTGCGAGTGTGAGCGTGTGTGTGTGTGTGTGTGTGTGTGTGCGTGCAGATGGCAGGTGTGCTGGGGTCAGTTTCTTGCTCTACAGCAGTCTGGAGGGAGGAGGTTTGTGGGTTTCCTTCAAAGTTAAAGTGAATGAGAGTTTGATGGGAGTCAGAGAGAAGGAAGAGGGAGAACATGGCTGACCAAGACAGCAGCTTGGCAACTGTGAGTAAATACAACTGTTAACTGAGACACTGAAAAGAAACTAGAGACAGTTGTCTGGAGACTTTTTATACTGTGTATTTATTTTTTTGAGTATTAACAGTATCTTTATTTTAAAGTAATAATCTAAACATGATTTATAAGATGTATAAATCCATTTTTAAAATTTGTTTTTGGCTTTGCAGTACATCCAGTGTTTCTTTTTGTGTGTATGTGTGTGTGTCAGTGTTTTGCTTGTCAGCATGTGTGTGAGTGTGACTCAGAGGCTTTGTGCTGCAGAGTAGTGTGCCTCTCAGTTGTCTGTGAGCAAAAGCTAAAAAAAAACCCAAAACAAAACATCTTTTGGACAAAATGACAATGAGTCAGAGGCAATATGCTCCACATGAGTCACTGTATTCACACAAAAACCCAAGATTTATTACTCTACAGGATGCCCTAAACTGTCAGAAGTTCATCTGATAAGTAGAAACTTTGCCATCACGTACATTTCATCAACTGACAAGATGTCAGTTAGCTGTTTTGCTACTTCAGTAAGCTGGAATCAGCTTCGCCTTTTAAAGTTTTCTGCCATCGCCCCTACCTTCTTTTAAAGTGACCTCTCTCTTTGCACAGCCGCTGCACCATTGGTGTCATGCTGAGGGTGCGTTGTGTCATTTGTTGCTATGCCTCAACTTCAGGCATGTGGATCTTTTCTTTTTTTTTCACTCAAACTCACTCCATCTTTGTCAAAGGAGGACCAACAACCCTGTCACAACAAAAGACGACACAGCTTAAAGTGCTGTGTTATGAGGAAAAACAGTTGCTTTTGTGTGTGTGTGTGTGAGTGAGAGTGTGATGGCAGTGTCTGCATCTGTGTTAAACGATCAGATCCCTGATGATTTTCCTGACCAGCGTGTTGAGATAGCTGGTTAGATGATGTAGAGAGGGGATGGGCAGGGGGAGAGAGGAGATTATGTAAATGAAAAGGGAAAAAGTGCGGGGTTTGCCGCAGTCGAGCTTCTCCCTGTGGTTCTCCCTGTCGCTGCTGCTTCTCCTCCTCTCCTCTCCCTCGCTCTCCCCCTGTGCCGCATGAGTGATCCTGTTTCAGCAGCACCCCTGCCTGCCTGGGAGAGGCATGAAGCCCTCAGACACAAACAAAACACAGACAAAAACATTAGACGTGCCATGTGCCGGCCCGTGAGCCGGGATTCGCCAAACCCTCTCTCTCTTCTTTCTCCATTCACCTTGTGTATTCTCTCTTTCATTCACACACACATAAACTCCAGACAAAGAGCCAACAGTCTGCTGGGCACAGACACTCCGGTAGCTGTTGGTATTGTCACAGTTGCCTTATCACCTAAGGACAGAGGACAGAGTTGTGGACACATTTTTAGAGGTTTTGTTAAGCCAAGAGCCCAGTGTACTCCACTACATCACCTACGTACCCACACTACCTTCAGCACACACATTTAAAGGTGCAGACTGTCAAATTGCACTGTCCAAAACCTAAAGGGTGGAGTGACATGAGAGGAAAACTGATGGATTACGACTGAACACTCTCAGTCCTTTTAAAAATACCCCTATAAATATTAATCAAACTGTCTCCCTCTCCATTTTCCCCCTCTACTTTATGTGTCTCTCACTTTCTCCTACACCCCTTGTCCCCCTCCTCTCTTTCCCTCTCTCTCTGTTATGCTTGCAGGCAGATGCTGGCAACAGTTTTCTCCGAGCGGCCCGTTCTGGCAACCTGGACAAGGCCCTGGACCACATCAAAAATGGCATCGATATAAACACAGCCAATCAGGTGAGAGAGCTGCGCATTCATTCCCCAGATTGAATTGGTATGGCGTCTGAATAGCAAACTCATGTAGCCAATATTTTTTTAATTCATACTGCACTTGCCATTCTTGGCTTTCTATTCACTGTGTTAAAGTGGTAAGAAAAGGAACAGAAATATTTGAGTATTTATGAGTATTTGTGTGCCATTGATTGGCTCTGAGTTGCATCCTGCCAGGATTTAGTCTTCCCTGTCTCGTCTCTAAATGATTAAATTAAAATTCAGGAGGTGGGTGGACTGCCCATCTCTTATTCAAAAAATGAACAGCAATGTGTGAATGGAAATAGTACAATTTAGCTAATGGCATTCATAGACAATACAATGATTATTTGTTTTTAATTGAAAGTAGGACCTGCAGTGTTTGTAAGTTTATGAATAAAATTGTAAGTTACACAACAAAAATCTGGTTTTATTTTGGATCTAATTTGTGATGGTTTTGCATAATGTTCTGCTCAACTAGTGTCCCTGTGAACCACAATTTATTGTATTATCATTTCAATTTAGATGTGTTTTGAGTGTCAGGTGTGCATGATGTGTCTGACTTGATCACTGTGCTGTTATGTGCCTGTGCACTCAGTCATACTGTATGTGCATGCTCAGGTAGATGTTAATCAGTGGCTAAAGGTGGCAGGTGGAGTCCCCAGGGTCTCCAGGGAAGGTGATAAATGGGGCAGGGGGTTCTCCTTCGCCTCGTCTCTTCCATCCTGCCTCCTTTACTCTGACGGCTGTTCCCAGAGTGACCACGAAGACGCAGCGTTACTGGGGCTAGGACCGCTGCCTTCAGGCTACTGAAACTTTGCCAACATTTTGTGTGTGTGTGTGTGTGTGTGTGTGTGTGTGTGTGTGTGAGAAAGATACCTCTGGCTCATTAATCTAACTTAGTCATGGTTTCCCTTCCATTCACGTATCCTGTCCTTACATTTTGTAATTATTGCTGGTAATGCTTCTGTCAGGGCTTTTTATGAGGCCGCATAACAGTCCCCACATAACAACAGGTTTATTCATGTGACACTGTACTTACTGTACAGTGGCCTTTACGACCCCCCCCCCCCCGGATTAAAAATATAATACACAGTACAGCAATACAGTTTGACAACAGAGAGATTTTGACTTGCAAGATGAATTCTCCTCAATTACACAATTTCATTTCATTTTTCTTGATATTCATCATGAAATTGTGTTATATTTTCACTATTTGGTGTTAACTGTGTTTGGGGATAAAGTGATAATCTACAACATTCCTGCTTTAGTTGAATCTTTGCACACACATTTTTACACTTAAAGCCCCTATATGTGAGATTTCTATTTGTCTATGTTTGAAATCATCCTGGTGGTTGATTTTTATAGAAAAAAAACAGCTACTATCAGACAGCAGTTAAGTTAGGAATTTTCTTTTATTATTCTACAAATAGTAACTTTAATGGTGACCAGGCTCAATGCAATAATGATAAAGACACCAGTTACAGCTTCTAGTATTTATTCACACATTAACCCTTTGAAACCTGGAACGAAACCACTTTTTCTGTGCTGTTTTATGACGCCTTTCACAGGTATTCATACCTTTTAACCCTGAGCAGATTGGTGTGATTTCTTTTGAAAATATGGGCAAAAAGGCAGTGAGCAGCTTAGTTAGAAATGTTCCACATATTGTAGATTTAAAAAAATGTTTTTAAAAACCTATAGAAAATGTCTAGGAAGAAGAATTAAAAAGCTAGGGAAAAACTGTATTTATAATTATCCTAATTTTATATTTAAACATATGTTGCACAATTATTATATTTTTAAAGCACTTTTCCAGGTCATTTCCTTGATTATGTTTTGAACTTTCTTTTTCCTTTTTTTTCCCATTTCCCCCCCTAATTTTCTTTAACTTTTTACAGATTCCTTCCAATTCTTGGTCATTGCCTTCTGACCATGTTTTTGAGAAATAAAAAAAAGCTGATTTGCTGTGATGCACAGAGACTTGTAGATTGTCACTTAAACCACAGTGTTGAGAGCATTGTTGTTCTGGTTGTGTGACTGTCGGTCCTGATGCTGTGTGTACAGTCTGACGCTGGAGGCTTGACTGTGGCAGCCGTGTTTCCTTGTCTGAGTGGATACCTCTCACCAGCACACTGCCTCACTCCTGCCCTCCCCCTCTTGTGCTTCCCTCCTCTTCTATCCCTCTAACAACTTCACCTCTACCCTCTCCCCGTCTTCTGTTTGTGGACTGTTTTCTAACTCATTTCCCTCTCTTCTTGCTTTTTGCCTCCCCCTCCCTCCCTCTCTCCTCTGTCTGCAGTAGAGTGATGGTGTGCTGTGGTCTCCCCACTCAGAGGAATAATATCAGTGGTGTGGGAAAGGTCCAACCTCACATGTCCTGTGCGGCTGAAGGAAGGCTGTGTGAGGTCAGACCTATCCCACACGGCTCGTATTCTTCCCAGCCACGAGACCAGCGGCCTGCCATCCCCCTCCCGTCCTCCTCTTCCTCCTCCTCCTTCTCTCACCATCATTAATCAAATGAAAATGTTCGCATCCTGATTTTCATCCCTATAGACATTGTTTTTGCTAATGAACACTTTTATTCTGAGAGTACTGCATGCATGGTGTCCAGTGTAAGTATTTGCCTGCTTTGGTCTGTGAGTGCTTCAGTCACTGTGATTTTTTTTTTTTTTTTTTAAATCGTAAAATCTTACTTGGCATGGCCTATATGTGTTTGTGTGTAAATGTGTTATTATTTCTTTTGGATTAGGAAATATTTGTGTTCGCAGTGTGTTTGGGACTCTTCAGTATGAGGTCTACTCTGCTCTCTCACTCAGAATGGGCTCAACGGGCTTCATCTGGCCTCCAAAGAAGGCCACGTCAAAATGGTGCTGGAGCTGCTCCACAATGGAATTGTACTGGAGACCACCACAAAGGTAAAAGTCCCAGACGATAATGTCCCACAGTCTTAACTCTGGTACTCTCCTGTAGTTTGAATTCACATGCATGTTGCTTTACATGCACATTTGCTTTCTTGGCAAAAGTGAGATGAGAAGATGTTACTAACTTAGCTAAGAAATTTGCTGCATACACGTGCTCATCAGGTGGTCTCATTTCCTATGTTGGGAAGTCGCTCATCCGACTTGTGTTGTGTGTGTTTATGAGTTTTAAGTCGTAATGTGGATACTACAAATAAGATGTTTTGTATTTCATTGCTCAGAGCTGTTAAACAATACATTCATAACAGTTTAAAGCAATACAGTTGTTGCTGCACTAGTACATCCCCTAGAAACTACTAAAATATCAGCATTGAAAGTTGGCATTTAACACTTGTAAAATATATTTTTCTTTACTTATTCTTAGATAGTTCCTGATCAAAATCTGAGGTTTTGTGTTGCCACCAAAACTAGTATCAACACTACTATTGCGTGAAATGATTTAATTAGTTTTACCATTTGAATATGTGCAAATAAAGCACAATTGATCTAGATCTATGTAATGTCAGAAAGCATCATTAAAATCTTGTCTGCATTTGAAACCACGTCCGTGTCCAAAAACCACATGCACTTTGAAAACACGTGCAGGATTTTACCTATAATCTTTGTTGGAGCTTGTTCTGACTGTGTGCTCTTGTGCTCATGTATCTGTGTTTAAACAGAAAGGGAACACAGCCCTGCACATTGCAGCCCTGGCGGGGCAGGAGCAGGTGGTCACAGAGCTGGTTAACTACGGGGCCAATGTCAACGCTCAGTCCCAGGTGAGAATCAGCGCTGCTCTCACCGCGGTGATGACAGGACTCGCTGAGGCTACTCCTCAGTACTTAAATGTGAACTTTACTGTGGTAGTAACTATTACTATCCCATCTGTTAACATGTGTCTTTGTTCCAATATATCTGTATGTTGCTGTTTCCTCTCTCTGTTCATCCCTGTGCATCTGTGACCGTCTTCCTGTCTTTTGCTGTGCTTGTGTGTCCTCTGCTGCTGTGTGTGTGTGTGTGTGTCTGTTGTGCATCTTTCTGAGACAGAAGGGTTTCACTCCACTCTACATGGCTGCACAAGAAAACCATCTAGAGGTTGTGAAGTTTCTTCTGGAGAACGGAGCCAATCAGAGCATTCCAACTGAGGTACTTAAGACTGAGGAGCAGACAGATGTTTTCAGAGAGTAGTAATCTCCCAAATTCCTCAATCCCATCCTTGCTGATCCAGACTGCTGCTGTGTTTCCATTCTGTTTTTGTTCTCATGAGCCTCTCTCTCCTTACACCTCTCTCATTTCTTCTCCACAAGTCACCCACTTTTCTAACTCTCTCCTGTCTGCTGCAGGATGGATTCACTCCTCTCGCCGTCGCTCTTCAGCAGGGACATGAGAATGTCGTAGCCCTGCTCATCAACTACGGCACCAAGGGAAAGGTCCGCCTCCCTGCGCTGCACATTGCAGCACGCAACGACGATACACGCACAGCCGCAGTGCTTCTGCAGAATGACCCCAATCCTGATGTACTCAGCAAGGTAAACATGTTTGCAGCTGCAGATGTTATTGTACACATGTGCAGTACATATTCAAGAGGTATCTGTGTTTGTTCGTGTTCCTAAAATAAAATGAGTGACATGCACTCACCCTGTTGTGTCCCTGCAGACCGGATTCACACCCCTCCACATTGCTGCACACTATGAAAACTTGAACGTAGCTCAGCTGCTGCTCAATAGAGGAGCCAATGTCAACTTCACCCCAAAGGTAGGGAATAATTGATGTTGTCGGAAGGTTAATCTCTGTCCCTGCTGTCTGTTGTCCTTGCGTGTGTGTGTGCCCGGCTAAGTGCATCTGTTTCTCTCTGCAGAACGGCATCACTCCTCTGCACATCGCAGCCAGACGAGGGAACGTGATCATGGTCCGACTCCTGCTGGACAGAGGGGCTCAAATTGATGCCAAGACCAAGGTGCAGCAGACATCCATTCTACTGTTTCACAAAATCTTTGATCCCCTCACATTTTCTAATTTGATGCATCATTAACTAAATCATTAACAAATCCACTCTGTCCAGGATGAGCTGACTCCTCTGCACTGTGCAGCCAGAAATGGCCATGTCAGGATTATAGAGATCCTGCTGGACCATGGAGCTCCCATCCAGGCAAAGACCAAGGTAATTTACATACAAACAAGTGAAATAAATGTTTCATTTCTCATACACATAAACTAAACACCATCTGGTTCAGTGCCAATCATTGAGTTACTTTGCTTTGTTTTGTACTTTAAAGTGAAGTAAATGAAAGTGACAGTGTGTGATCTGTCTTGATGCTGCTTCTTGCTCAGATTATTTATTTTCACAATAACACAAGTTCCTTTCTGTTTTATGATGGATTGAGAGTTAACACATTTTCTTTTTTTGAAGAATGGCCTGTCTCCAATCCACATGGCAGCACAGGGGGACCACATGGACTGCGTCAAGCAGCTCCTGCAGTACAACGCAGAGATTGATGACATCACATTGGACCACCTTACCCCTCTACATGTGGCGGCACACTGCGGCCACCATCGCATGGCCAAAGTGCTGCTGGACAAAGGGGCCAAACCCAACTCTCGGGCACTGGTAAATGACGAATGCACACACAGTCCATTTCTAAATTCAGATCAATGTCTGTATGCCAAGATGAATGATGCTTCCTCACTTTTCCCGCTGTACAAAAATGAGGCCAGAATATTCTGGATAAGTCAGCTGGAATATTGCACTATTGACATCATGTGGAGCAGGAGTCTGAACACTAGCAGTCTAGGCAGTATTGAGTTTCCACCCATACACCTGTCCAACGAATCATGAGCACTTGCACATGAGTGCAGTTGAACATGAGCACATCAATTGGCAAACACAGCTGTCAGTCATGGCATTAGACCTCCTTTTCTGTAGCATCAATTAACTAATTAAAAACAAATTTATCAGAAAAATTAACATTTGAACCCACATCAGTGAGAAAAGAACAATGTAGAATGACAAAAAGAAGTTTGACATGTACTTTGAGACTTTAGTTTTGCCCATGTCCCATCTGCTTACATGTTGGGGGCGAGATTGATAACCTATACCGCAGCCAGCCACCAGTCGGTGATTGAGATGATTTGACTTCACTACTGGAGAGCTGGTCAGGTCCCCAGAAAGGCCCTTAAGCCTTGCTTCCAATTTTTCCCAGGGGCCAAATGCAGCATTGCAGCATTGTCCCCTGCAGCCCAAAAAGCATTTTCCCCTATAGACCTCCATTGAAAAAGAGACAGTTCAAACTGTTGACAGCACACTTCAGACTTGAATTAAGATCAACTATGACTCTTTCTGTTAGGAATTTTTGATCCAGGGAGGCTCAATATTTGTAAAATTTTCCTCAATCAGAGAAAAGACATTTAAATTCTGTGACACCATCACAATGTAAAGACAAAATTGTTTTTAATCTTTGTAGTGATGATAATTCATTCAGTCTCATTTATCTTTTACAGAATGGCTTTACTCCTCTGCATATTGCTTGTAAAAAGAACCACATGCGAGTGATGGATCTCCTGCTTAAACACGCTGCGTCGTTAGAGGCTGTGACTGAGGTGAGGGAACAGGACAGCGGAGATGACAATAACAGCTCATGGATCATTATATTAAGCATGATTGGCATGCAAGACCATTTGTAATATTCTTTTCCTCTTCTAAACAGTCCGGCCTGACCCCCCTGCATGTGGCATCATTTATGGGTCATCTCAACATTGTGAAGATCCTGGTGCAGAAAGGAGCTTCGCCCAGTGCCTCCAATGTGGTGAGTTTCATTCTGAAATCTAGCTCAAAAAGAGCAGCCAGATAACCAATTCAGTGCTGGTTATGTTGTTGTTGTTGTTGTTGTTGTTGTTGTTGTTGTTGTTGTTGTGATAAATCTGAGTGGGTGGTTTGTCTTTCTCTGCATGAGTAGAAAGTGGAGACTCCTCTCCATATGGCATCTCGGGCAGGACACTTTGAGGTAGCAGAGTTCTTACTTGAGAACGCAGCACCGGTGGATGCCAAGGCCAAGGTAGAGATTTTACACTCTATAGCAAAATCCACATAGTGTTTGCTCATGCATAAAGATTCCTCATGTAGATTAAATACTCTTTATGTGATGTAGCATTCATTTATGAAGTTGGTTCAGCAGCTAATTTCTGGCAGAGTTTCCACATGTAATGCTCCACAATGTAACAAGTTGAAATCACAGTGGAGAAGCTAACTGAAAATAGGATGATTAAGTCAGTAGAGAAGGCAGTTTACTGCTGGAGTGTCATGCAGTATCATACTCTCTCCTTGTTCCAGGATGACCAAACACCTCTGCATTGTGCTGCTCGGATGGGCCACAAGGAGCTAGTGAAGCTGCTGCTGGAGCACAAAGCCAACCCCAACTCCACAACCACAGCAGGTCACACACCCCTACACATCGCTGCCCGGGAAGGTCACGTACAAACCGTACGCATCCTGCTGGACATGGAGGCTCAGCAGACCAAGATGACCAAGGTAAAGCCCGTCTGCTTAACTTTTACTGCATAATGTTTGGCTCACTTAAAACTATCATGGCAAATAGCTAATATTGTGTTCACTTCCGTGTTGGTGCCTCTGTAGAAAGGCTTCACTCCGCTTCATGTGGCCTCAAAGTACGGGAAGGTGGATGTAGCAGAGCTGTTATTGGAGAGGGGAGCCAACCCTAACGCTGCTGGGAAGGTAAGAAAAACATAAAGGTCTGACTATATGTAAGACAAACTTTGATGCGTCTACCTTAGTCTGATGAACTTTTGATTCTGTTTTTGCAGAATGGTCTGACTCCGCTGCATGTTGCTGTACATCACAACAACCTGGATGTTGTCAACTTACTTGTCAGCAAAGGAGGGTCACCACATAGTGCAGCCAGGGTGAGTAACAAAAGAAATACACACAAGTCCACACATAATTTATGCTGAATGGCCTAGTACAGGGCTTGGCAGTATGGGGAAATCAAATACTACAATACTTTGACCAGATAACCTCATATCAATATTGTAGTGTTGACTATTTGTGCTTACACAAAATATTTACACAATTAGATTTTTTATCAAGTAATCACACATAATCATGTGGATAAAATGACTCGGTATAAGCAAATAATAGATCAGCGAGAACAGTCTGGTGAGTTTAGAAAATTACATTATTTTATTGTAATGCAGCCTTAAAAACCAGGGAAAGACAACAGTTACAATATTACGATATATACAAAATCTAAGAAGGTATTTATTCTCATATCATGATATTGCTATCATATCATTATATCATCCAGCCCGAGCCCAGTACTATGGATATACACATCTTTTTCTAACCACAACTCATGTCTGTGCTCCAGAATGGCTACACCGCCCTCCACATAGCATCCAAGCAGAACCAGGTGGAGGTGGCTAACAGTCTGCTGCAGTACGGAGCGTCAGCCAATGCTGAGTCACTGCAGGGAGTCACACCTCTCCACCTGGCCTCACAGGAAGGAAGGCCCGACATGGTCTCCCTGCTCATCTCCAAACAGGCCAACGTCAACCTTGGAAACAAGGCACGAATCACACAAATGATTAAAGGATGACTGTCATTGGGCAGCGCGTTTATTTGGAAAACAATGTTACTTGGGTTTGATTTGTTCTGTGTTTGACTTTTGTCTTCTGCATCTTTTTGCCTCCAGAGTGGATTAACCCCTCTCCATCTGGTGGCACAAGAAGGACATGTTGGCATCGCAGATATATTGGTGAAGCAAGGTGCTTCAGTCTACGCTGCTACGCGGGTAAACAACCTTTTAAGTCTCATTGCAAACTGTGTGGCTTATCGAAGCCTTATCAGTGTAGAAACCACTTGTACCATCCACTTTGAGCCATAGCAGATAGTGTCTAAGCGCTGTAGCATAAATAGCCTGATGATCTCATAGGAGAGGGTTATGTTTCCATCAACACATGGCTGACCCTCAAGGTGTTCAGACCCTTTGGATCTGTAGTGCTTAGAGCAACTTTACAGCATTGTTTTGAGATAGAGATGTAAAAAATTAATGCAGAAAATAGTAAGTAGGGTTCAATTTGTGTGCAAAATTTTATAATGTGGTCAGTACAGCAGCACCACAAACAAAAGTCCTCATTGACACAATCTTGACAACATGAGAGCATTTTAGGGATTACAAAAATGGTAGATTTTTTTTGTTTGCAGTGGTGGAAGTGCTCAGATGTTTTACTTACAGGGATACTTCACAACCCAACTCATTATTTGTACATCAATTACTCACCCAGTTTTAAGTTGAATACAAGAAATAAAACTTTTTTTTCTCGCATGCCTCCATGGTGAACGAGGAATCCAAAAATTGAGAAAATTCTTGATGAATTGATGTCATCGATGGCCACGTTTAACCACATCAAAACTATATAAGAACTGTTAATTAACTCTCACACAACTTGTGCAGTATAACCCAAGACTCATTTATCCAGCTGAATGTTTAGTGTTTCCCAAACACAAGCATTTTCACTAAAACCTTACTATATAAGTATTAAGTAAAAGTACCAATACTACAGTGTAGAAATACTCTGTTACAAATAAAAGTACAAGTACTGAGATCAAAATATTCTTAAAGTAGAAAAGGTAAAAGCATGCAAAATGGCTGATTTCGGAATAATGCATATCTTTGAATTATATTATAATTATACATTACTTATATGTTGCAGCTGGTGAGTTGTGGCTCATCTGTTTTACTGCCAGGTAGCTTGTGAATTTCAGTTCAAGGGATCAATAAAGTCTTATCTTTATCTATTGTAAATCATAATTTATTTTTTGACATATTTTGTGTAATTAATTTGAATCTGCAAAGTAACTGGTAAGTAAGAGCTACAATATTTCCTTTTAAACTGTAGTGGAGTGGAAGTATAAAGTAGGATAATGTTCAGTTTCTCAAGTAAAGTGCCTTAAAATTGTACTTAAGTATAGTACTTGGGTGAATGTACATAGTTACTTCCCGCCATATGTTGTGGAGCTCTTGTACTGGAATTTCCCAAGGTGATATTATTGGTATTATTGTTCCCATCTTGTGTACAAGAAATAATAACACCCTCTTTTGTTAATTTCTACATTGCAGCCTGAATGCAGTTTTTATCTCTGCTCTGCTCTCAAAATGATTGTACTGTGTGGATTTGAAGTATTATTTAATGTAATATTCATGAATCATTCAGCCCTTTATACCATCACATCTACATAATGTATTCAAATTAAAAGGTCATTAAGACACTTAAGTTATGCGACTGCTGTGATTTTGTGTTTAAGACTTTTTACTTTTTTCCCCTCTCTGTCAGATGGGCTACACCCCTCTGCATGTAGCGTGTCACTATGGCAACATCAAGATGGTGAAGTTCCTCCTGCAGCAACAAGCAAACGTCAACAGTAAAACAAGAGTGAGTGCCTCCCTCTGGTTTTACATAAAACTACAACCAAATGCAGAGTCAGGGCATGACTCACACAGTTACAGTGTGCCTACTGTCTCTGATTCATTCATCAGGAAATATTACAGAGTCGTGCTGCTGCAGAGGTTCTGCTCTGTGAAAGCTGTTAAAACTGGCTGTTTTTTACAATGATTTATTGGAATGAGTGCATTTTACCTCTCTAATGTTTAATGTGCCGTAAAATCATTGGAGAGACTGCAAGTCTTTAATTTCCTGTCATTGCCATATTTAAATTCATAATATGATAACGTTTACAAATGCACTGCAATAAGGAATACAGACTGGACAATTTTAGACAACTCAATAGATTGTTTTCTTAATTACTTGATTTACTTTTTTTCTGACATTTTAACAGACTCAAATAATAAAACATTTTTATCACGAGCTCCCAGGACCCAAGCTGACATATTTAATTTGATTGCTTTGTCTGGCTATAGGCATGAAACTAAAATGACCTGTGGTCAGGTCAGGTAATTTAGAAATCCCCTCCCCCACATCTGTATTTTTGCTGCACATTCTCACACAATAAGCACAGTCTGTATTTTACTGGAATTTATTGACATTATCTCCTGGACATGATGTAAAGGCCTAATGAACAAAACTGTTGAGCCTGTTTAAAGATAGAAAAATGTTCCTTACTGCTTGTTACCATGCATGTTATCCACCTGATTATCTTTTGAGATTTTACTCTTCTGATGGATTTGAGCTTTGTCTTTCTGCGAATGGATCTCCATGATGAGCCTCCCAAATTTGCACCTATAATGCTGTCAAAACTTTCATTTATAATTGTCAATGCAGCCTCCACAACTATCATCTGGAAAAGAGGCAGAAAAAACAAAAATACTTATAGAAAAAAAATCACAGAGATGCCAATTCACACAGGAATAATATCGCGACCTCTGTGTTTGACAAAATATGGAAGCTAATTAATGGAATTTTTATTTGACAAATTACAGAAATTGAAGATTTGCATGGGATTATGATCACAGATGATAGAGGTCCCCAGATAATACTCGTCCCATACGAGTAGCATAAGAGTCCAAAACACAAAAATGTATAGATCATCATCATCATAGAGGACTGAGAAAAACCAGTACATTAAAACATGACTTAAACATTTAAACTATTATCAAACTTTCTGCTGATTTGTTTTGTGTTGACCTACCAGTTGTTTGAGCTCTTGTCAGACAATAGTTGTCCACTGTAGTGATGTTTTTTTAAGATCCAGTTCACTCATTGTGATGCTGCTAAAAAAGGATCTTCTGTACTTCATAATTCAGGAATAATTCAGAAAAAAATGTTTCTTTTAGATGTATCTTCAATGTCTTTTGTAAATTGAGTGAGTAAGAATACATTTAATCTCTTTTTCAGCTTGGTTACACTCCTCTGCACCAGGCGGCCCAGCAGGGACACACAGACATTGTGACACTGCTGCTGAAGCACGGAGCTCAGCCCAACGAGACAACAACAGTGAGCATAAATGCACCTTATCTTCTTCAAAATGATTAATAAAGCTTGTTTTTCAGAGATCTGATCATCTGCTCCTTTCTGTCCGTCAGAATGGTACTTCAGCTCTGGCCATTGCGAAGAGGTTGGGCTACATCTCTGTGATTGATGTCTTAAAGCTCGTCACTGAGGAGACAGTTTCCATGGTGAGAAGTTTAGAAAAGCTACCGTGCCCTCAGGATACAGCTGCGGCATTATGTGGCTGTAAAAATCACATGAAAATACTTTTACACTCACTGTTGTAATTGTTTTCTCCTCTTACCTCTGTTCAGACGACCACTGAGAAACATCGCATGAGCTTCCCAGAAACAGTGGATGAGATTCTTGACGTGTCTGAGGACGAAGGTAAAGAAGTTCAATTATTATTAGTTAGATAAAACAGTCTGAAACAATATTTGATCGACTATGTTATCTAAACATTACTTCCTGTTGATAAGGCTGATTTCATGATTTTTTAAACTGGTCACATAAATATTCTTTTTTTCCCAATTCCTTTTGCTTTTTGCCCTTTTTTAGGAATTGCACAGCTAACATTAGGTATGAATGTCTCTTTCTTTCTTCGTGCGGCATTCATAGGTCGTTGTTTTAAAGTGTGTGGCTCCATTTCAAGCTCACTCTCTGTCTTTACTGTGCCGCTCTTCCTCTCTCTTCCTCTCTCTCTCTCTCTCTCTCTCTCTCTCTCTCTCGTTTCCTCTGTAGTGGCGCTCACTGTGATGGTGGCTCTGGTTTCTCATTAGCATGCACCCATAGCACCCATGTCTGTAACCTCTATATGTCCCTTCAATAACACCCTCATCCTCTAACTCTCCAGGTGTCTTTTTCCCTCCATGTTTTGATAGCAGTCCTTGTTTTCACAGTTACAGCCATAGCGAATACATATAGACAACCCCTATAACATAACATATCAATTTTTTCTAATATCAGTTAAAATTTAACAAATATTTTATTTAAAAAAAAAACCCAACAAAACTTAACATCTGCTCTGTGAGCTTTAGCAGTTCATAGTGGAGTAGTGCTACCATTGCTCTGAAATGTGTGTCTTCTGTTGTGTCTGCATTTAAATCCAGTGTGGTGTCATTCTTGTACTGCATCGTTTTTGTGTTCCTCCCATGTGAAATGTATGTGATAGCGGATTTGTATATTAAAGTTATTCGTAGTCATAAAGAAAACTATCACCTGACTCTACAGAGGCTTATAGAGACCTCGAACAATTATTGTTACGTTTTCTGGCCTGCATCTAGGCTTTGGGGTTATATATTTTTTCATACCTTCCTCACATTTCACCATGGTATACACATGGAAGGATTACTGAACGGGCCTAGGGGTCACAGGCCCAGGGGCCTAAAGTTTCAGGGCCCCCCTGGACTTCTCCTGCAAAATGTCACTCAGATATAAGCATATTGACTGGGAAGAAACTGGAAATGACCACATAGAGATACAAATATAACACAAAGAGATGCACAAGAACTGCAAAGAGTAACAAAATGAACAAAAAAGACAAGATAAAACAAAGAGACAGAATGCTTCAAAGAGACACAAAACCACTAAAAGATGTACAACAACTACAAAGAGATACAAAACCACCACAAGGTGTGTGGCTCTGTGTCCAGGGGTTTACTGTCTCATAATCCACCCATGGGTATAAGTTATAAAATGGGATATATATTTATGTTCGAAAATTACTATATTTTGAGCTAATTTTCTAGTACTTTATACAAATTTTACAAATTTCTTGATAATTTTTGAGTCCTTTCTTTTTTCATTGCTCTTTGCCTTCTTCCCATGTTTTTGAAAAGAATCAAGCCAATTTGCTCAGGTTTTGAAGGGTTAATAGAAAGAGGAACTTCTCATTTTTCAAAGTTATTGAAAATCATACTGTCAATTTTCTAAATGCCCTGTTATGCCATAATCCCATAATACTGCCCAACCCTCTCGCTGCACTCTTAGCATATTCGCAGTAATAGGCCACAATTATCAGGTAAATCCTTCTGGAGTTGGTGGAGACCAAAAACAGAGCTAAACGGAGAGCACATATTGGACTTACAATCAACAGGACAAACAAACATAACTGTGATAATCTGGTGGTATAAATAAATAACTGTTGGCTAACAAGTTTAACTATATCAACGTAAAACTTATATGTCAGCTCAGAGCTGGTTTTGCTGCCTTTTAAAAGTCACTCATTGCAAGTTTAACTTTTAATGACTGATGTTCACAACACCACTGACAATGATGTCAGAGGACATTATGTCTTGATATTTTTAGTCCCCTGATAATTTAACTGACAGATCGTCACCTTTGCTCTAAATATAGAGAGTAGCCGAGACACCATCTTAAAGTCACATCTCATATCCGCAATGGTGAAATGATAGCGGCAGGTTATCTGATGCACACGCTCGTATGCGGTAACACTTTGCCTACACAACATGGCACACATGCACAGTACACAAGACAGAGAATATCCAGGACACAAGCTGACTCATGTGAACCTGTGGGAAGTGGACTCGCAGAGTCAAACATAGTGTAATGACACCTACGACATCACTTTGGCTCTCGACCGCTGACAGACGCCCGCTCACACACTCACACAAGCTGCGCTGATACGGTCACATATTAATACACACAGGGAAGACGCACTTCTGGTGAATTCTTGAAAATTACTGCATGTTGTGGGGGTAAGTAACCCACCTCTGCTCATACAATGATCTTTTTTAAAGGAGAGCAGCCTGTGTTGTGGTCATTATGTGTGTTGCAGTGGGCTGATGCTGCTCTGTTGTCCTAGCTTTTGCATTCGAGAGCAAATCTCCTCATACATCGCTCTCTGAGGCAGGTGATGTCTAAATCATCCAGCTCAATAACTGTTTATTCACTAGACAACACATTTTTGGAATTAGATTATGCTCTCCTCCAGAGATGGTGCACTGTGCACATCTATAATGCTGTTGTCTCTAACTGAGATTTTATGGGCTTTTGAAAACTCCGGACTACATTTGTAGGCTGTCCTCTCTTATTTCAATGTAGTCATGTTTGAGTGGTTCTGAATGGACGCAGTCTGAGACTACAGCTGATTACGGTGACCTGCTGTATTGATCATGTCCTCGTTACTGATTTTTTAAATGTTTGCTAGAAGTTTTTGCTATTTATTGGCAGTAAAACTGTTAGTTTACAGAGCATCGTCACTAATGTCTCATCTCACCGGTCTAACCCCTTAATCACAGAGCCATCTCCTAACGTCTAACCCCTCTAACCGCTGGTTAACAACCTTGTTCTTTTCTTTCTCTCTCCCTCTTTTGCTGTTTCACCAACCTGACCACGGTCTGTTCGCTCTCTTTGGCATGTTGTTCTCTGAAGGAGAGGAGCTCCTGGGGACAGAAGGGGCCAGGTACATGAAGATGGATGACATGAAAGACCATGATGACGATTTCCTCTCCCCCAAGAAATCACTGGAGTACGAGAGAGGGCTGGGCACAGCGTAAGGGGGGCTGGGCGGGGAAACAGGCGAGAGAGCCAAGCTGGTAGCCACAAGCTAATAGGTGGATGGATAGAGGGGGATGCACCATAGACACTCACTAAACACCAGGGACGAGAGCACTTGGGAGGAGATGTAAAGAGACTTCTTTAATCTGACTCGTGTTTTTCTCTTTTGATCCAACAGGAATTACTCGCCTGCCATTCCCAGGATCCCCCGAGTTTCTCCAGAGACCGTTATCCTGAAAGAACATGAGATAGATCAGGTACTGTACAGATCAGCATCAGGAAGATACTGCAGAGGCAATTTGGTGTTGCACTTCCATAACGTTGAGGGACTTGCAAGAAAAACATTAAAAGGAGATGTATTGTGCTCATTTTCAGCTTCACACTTGTATGTTGAGTTTCTACTAGAGCATGGTCTGAACCGGAGGTTTTTCCTCACAGGGATTTTTACTTTCACATACATTTACATCATTATTTGAAATTCTGCCCATGTTTAAAATAAAGGTCCCACACTGTAACATTAAATATAGGACAGAAAATAAGGAAAACACAATAGGTCAACTTTTAAAAAGAATACTCAAAATTGAAGTAGCAGATGTTGAGATAACCTGACTTTTTGTCCATAATATGGGTCAAACTACAACAACCCCCAATCCTTCATTTCCCTTGCAACTTAATAATGACATTCCTTTCAAATCGGACAAGTTTGCAGTGGGTGGGATGGGTTTCTGAAGCCAATCTGACTCCCCATACTAAAATGAGAGCACTATTTTTTGAAGAACCAGAGCACTTTCATACTACATGAATGAATGAACCATAATGTTAATCACACAGTCACTGCACTTGGTGCTCTGCTGCTCCGTCGTTTAAAATAATCATACTGCACATTACGACAGCATTCTAACATCTTTACGGTCCAATTTGTGCCATATTACTCTAGCAATCAGAGCGAGCTTTTTCGAACAAACACTGTTCTCTGTTCTCACTGGTCTCTGTTATGAATTTGCAGTTTCGACGTCCAAGCTGAAGTGACTCAAGTGCTGTCACTTGAGAAAACTGGTGGAATGTCCCTTTTACTCACAGTCTACTTAATAGATATTTTTCAAAGTTTACCACTTTTCTTCAACTCTTCATTAGCAAAATAAAGTCTTCGTATTTGTCTGTGGACTCCTAAAATCTCCAAGACAACTTAGCAACCTCCATCTGCTAAAGAAGACTAAGAGAAGGTGTTGAAAGCTCAGGAAAAAGATGAACTTGAGTTAAGGTCTATGTGCTGACTTTCTTTGGTCAAACTACTGTTTTCAAGATAAAGAATCAATTTTAATGCTCAAGTCAATAATTTTTTGTGTGATTTTGTCAACTTAAAAGGCTGTGTGTTGTGGCCGTTTTTTTTTTTACATATTTTTATTAGGTTTTGAATATAGAAAAACATACCAATATATAAAACAATACATAAAACAGTACAATACACATAATATACACCCTTAGACCTACATATACATGATGCAAAACATAGCCCAACTAGAGGATGAATGAAAATAGATAATATAAAATAAACAAACAGAAAAATAAATAAATAAAAGGAAAATGTTTAACCTAAATGCACATTTCTGATTAAAACTTAAAAAATGATACTTTTAGGTGACTTTATTTGAAAGTATGTAAAGTGATGCTGTCATTTTAGTTCCACCCTTTTTGTAACATTATATTGTAAATGAGATTCTCCTCAATGGTCATTTGAAGGTTAATGATGTACTGTTTCCATAATCACTGTAAAAATAGCACTTTAAACATGAATACACCGGCATAATCTGTCATCATAACCCTCTGCATATCATCTCCATTACACAGATGATAGTGTACGCAATACACTTTTAGGGTCATACTAAACATTATGCTAAACAGTGTTCTTTTTAGGATGCCATGAGCAGTTTGTCTTTCTGTCTGTTGTAGCAACACACTCCACTTCCACTGCCCAAAGAATATGATGAGGACTCACTGATCCCCAGCAGCCCAGCAACTGAGACGTCAGATAATGTCAGCCCAGTCGCCAGTCCCATACACACAGGGTCAGCACAGCAATGATTAAAAAAACATTTTTATCTCGCTTAATCTCTATTTTGTATTTGATCTGGCAGCTAATTGTCTCAGTCTTTGTTTAACAACAGGTTCCTGGTCAGTTTTATGGTAGATGCTCGGGGCGGCTCAATGCGAGGCAGCAGGCATAACGGTCTACGTGTCATCATACCTCCGCGGACCTGTGCGGCACCAACCCGCATCACCTGCCGCCTGGTGAAGCCGCAGAAGCTGACCAGCCCCCCTCCACTGGTGGAGGGAGAGGGGCTGGCCAGCAGGATCATCTCCCTGGGGCCGGCCGGGATGCAATTCCTGGGGTAAGGAAACTTTGTTCTACTGAAAACAATCAAGATCTTTTTTGCTTACTCTAAGTGCACAAAAAACGTTAATATTTTACATATTTCTAGTCCTCATTAAGATCATGAAAGTGGATCAATCACTCCAGTTCTGAGGTCTTTAAAGTGGCTTCCTGTCTGTTAAGCAACTGATTTAAAATTAATGCTTTTGGTTTATAAAGTACAGAACGGTTTATGGTCTAGATACTTTTCTGACCGTCTGCTACACCATTTCTTTCTCTTTCCTTTTTGCAACAATTGTATTTCATTTGTTATTTACGACATCTATTGCACGTCTGTCCATCCTGGAAGAGGGATCCCTCATCATCCTCTGCCGCTCTTCCCGAGGTTTCTTCCTTTTTTTTCATGTTACAGGGGATCTTTTTCAGGAGTTTTTCCTTGGGTGATGTGAGGGTCTAAGGGCAGAGGGATGTCGTACACTGTAACGCCCTCTGAGGCAAACCTTGTTTTGTGATAATGGGCTCTATAAATAAAATTGACTTGACTTGACTTGAACCATCCACACCTGTCATGTCATCAGGGACAGGTATGTTTTCTGTCACCAGAGTCAGAATTAAACAAGGAAAAGCAGCATTAAGTTTTTATGCACCTTAAACCTGGAACAAACTCCCAGAGCAGCCCAATTGCCAGAAGAATATGTTGGCAATGTACGTTTCTGCAAATATATGTTAAATTTCTACATTTCATTTGTATGTTATCAACATTGCTAAAGTGACATAGTACATACACTGACCTTTGTATCTGGAGGTGGAGAGGAGAGTGGATGGCGTGACTTCTAATCTACTAATCTGCAGACCACTGTTCAAACAACAAACCAGTTGTGTTTTAGCATGCCATTGCTGATTTTCCAGCAGCTTTTTAGGCACTAAACGTGGGTTTTTTGTAGCAACTGATTGGTTGGGGTAGTGCCATGAAAAGCAGTTGTTTTTTAAAGAGACATTTCCAGCAGGAATTGTGTCTCTAAAATCATGTAAAAATGTAAAAAATCAGCCAAAAGATGTTATTTTCATAACTATAACCAATGGGTTCTTTGTGCCTAAGCTTAACAAACATGACCCACAGCATGTAAAGTTTCAATGTCTGCTACATAATAAAATACAAATGTTATGTATCCATGTTTTGCAAAAATCTACAATGATTCAACAACTATGCAGCTAATTGGGCTGCTCAGAAGGCAGCAGGCTCACTGTATCTCTCAGATCTTTTAAATCAAGGCACAAGACTTTTCTGTTTGTTCAAATAATTATGCATTTCTTACACTGCAACTTTTCTTCTTGTATTTATAAGTCTTAGTCTTCTATTTTTTTCTGTGTCCTTTAGTAATATGTTTCTTTTTGCACTTTGTAATGTTTTCTGTGAAGCACTTTGAATAACGTTGTTGAAATGTGCAAAAAGTGTTACTACGCTTTTGTACCTAGTAAGTCACTGTCATTTGTTCATGTATAATTCTTTATCTTTTGTTTGGCAGACCGGTGATAGTGGAGATCCCCCACTTTGCCGCTCTGGGTCGAGGTGACCGGGAGCTTGTGGTGTTGAGGAGCGAGAATGGCTCAGTCTGGAAAGAACATCGCAATCGCTATGGCGACGAGGTGCTAGAAACAATCCTCAACGGGATGGATGAGGGTAAGAGTTTACATGCTGGATCTCAGACTGACATTCAGACATGACACTGGGTGTCGTCACTTCCTGAAAGTTTAACCCTCTTCTGGCTCCTCAGAATTAGAAAGTCAAGAGGAGCTCGGGAAGAAGCGAATCCGTCGCATCATCTCCACCGACTTCCCCCTTTACTTTGCTGTTGTATCACGAGTCCAGCAAGAGAGCGATTTGATCGGACCAGAAGGAGGTTCGCTGACAAGTAAACTGGTGCCACTGGTCCAGGCCACGTTTCCTGAGACAGCAGTCACCAAACGAGTCCGCCTGGGGCTGCAGGTGAGATGGGACGATGAGGAGAAGGAAGGAGAAGAAAGACAGAATCGTTAATGCCTGTGTTTGCCTGAAAAGAAAAAAGCATGTGGGATGTATATTGATTGATTTTGGAATGACCTGATCATATCGGCACTTGGTGATTCCTGATTAAGTTTTCTTTTGTTTCTTTATTTTGCTTTTTCTTTTGCATTTTTAGAGGACCTTTTAATTTCACACAGTGCATGCACTTGGCACCTTTATATAACTGTGGACCGCTCATTTAGTGCCGATATGTTGTTGTTTGTTTTATCTTTCTCATTAATGTATTTATATCCTTGAAAAAGCCCTGAATTTACTATATATTAACACATTAATTTGAGGTATCAGTCAGTCAAACATTACTTGATGGGAAATCATCTGCTTTATACTCACTGCACAGGGGTTTTGGTAACACGAATGTCTGGAAAATGGGCTAAAAGTTTTGTCTTACACAGAAAAGGGTGAAAGCTGCAACTGATCTTCAAACGTTGCATCTCTGAAGCTTTTACCACCCTTCTGTGTGTTTGACTACACTTAACAGGTCTTGATGATTTCTCAAACATACACACCAAAGACAAGAAAAATACATTTTTTAGCACCACGCTCAGTTTTACAGCAAAAACTTACTTTATTTACACAAGCATCCACTTATGTTTAAAATTCTGTTTCAAATTTAAACATTAAAAAGGAATTATTAATAACATACCATCTGACAATTAGCTGTAAAATCAACATTTTGGAATGGTATTTTATGAAATGGTTAAATTTCAAATTACAATTATCCAGTCATCAATCATAAGATTTTATTTTTTTTCTTGGCACATTGATACTTTTAATTTTTACAATTTAAGTTTCCAGGCATTTCAAAATAGGGCTGGGCAATATATCGCTGATATATCAATATCATGATATGAAACAGATATCATTTTGAATTCTTTGATATCATAATGTGGACAATGTTGTCTTTAACACTTTAGTGATGCAATTTTTGAACGTATCAGACTGTTTTAGCTGGTCTATTATATATATTTACACACCTCATCATTATATCTAAATAACAGATGATTATTTATCAAAAATCTCATTGCGTAAATATTTTGTGAAAGCACCAATAGTCAGCGTTACAAATTGTTGCAATATTGATATCGAGACATTTGGTCAAAAATATTGTGATATTTTGATTTTCTCCATATTGCCCCGCCCAATATGTCAAACATTGGTTTGGTTTATAGAAAGAAAATTACATTAAATGTCATCTTTTCCCTTTTCATAATTCTTTGCAGTAGATGTTTGTTATATAAATATGCAGCATTTTCGCAGATTTGCTGATTTGGGTTTTTTTATGGCTCCATTTGCACACAATTTCATTTTACAATCTTTTTTCCAGTGTGCAGATTTTATTACAGTTCAAGACTAATATTGCATTCATATCTGTTTCTAACAAAATGATTATTCTAATTAAAAAAATAAGTCCTCGATGAATATGTAGGTTAGAAACTTAAGAATTTTAATAATCAGATGGAAACCCTTAATTCCAAAGTCAGAATCAGTTTCAATAAACCAAAATAAAAGGTAGTTTCTGTATGAATGGACTTTTTACTGTGTGTCCTTTAGACACATGGCTGATTTAATACTGAGCTAAATATGTCTTGTAAACTAACATGCTACCACACATGCCGTAACCTCTATGCTGAAAGTAGTGAATGTAACTGAATGTAAGTAAAATAGAAATTATTATACTTTTCTAATAACTATTTCTTATTTTTTAGGAACATATCTATTTAATTAAACTGTAGCTGTCATATCATGAGTTGCCTTTAAAACCTGCAATGCCTTTTTCTTTGATATTGATTTTGTATTAATGACTGTATAAGTTTAATGTTAACACAAATTGTTACATTTTACAATAAAAAAGTTTTTAAGTCTACAACCAATTTGTTTATTTGTTTATTCACTGTGAACTTCTCTCTCTCTCTTTTTCTCCTCACCTTTAATTTTTCCCTGTTTGGTTGTGCTTTATTTTTTATTTTTTTTTTACCCTTTTTTTCCTCATTGTACCACATCATCCATCAAACATTGTCTCATTCTACCTGCCACCCTGCTATCCAACATCTTTTATTTTTTAAATTTCTGTTGCCTGTTAATATATTTCTCTCTTTTGTCCAATTTCCCTTATTTCTACCACATCATCAAATCTGTGCCCGTGTTACGTACCCCCTCTCCCCACCATTTACTTTCAACCTCAGGCTCAGCCAGTTCCAGACGAGCTGGTTGCAAAGCTGCTTGGTAACCAGGCAAACTTTAGCCCCGTGGTCACTGTGGAGCCTCGGCGGCGCAAGTTCCACCGGCCCATCGGTCTGCGCATCCCCCTGCCCCCATCCTGGAGGGAAAGCCCCCGAGACTCTGGGGAGGGCGACACCACCAGTCTGCGTCTGCTTTGTTCTGTCATAGGTAATGCATGCCATGGTTGAGTGTGATTGTGTTGGCTGGAGAGCGTCCCATCCATGGCAAGAGACGATTAATGGGTTAAAACTAGTTTGCGGTGATAAAAGATGTCTTCCGTTTGACCTTTGCTGATGCCAGATTAACCAGTTTGCTCTTTCTCATCCTGTCTGATTCCCAGGTGGCACAGCTCCAGCCCAATGGGAAGACATTACTGGCACCACCAAGCTTATGTATGCTAAAGACTGTGCCAGTTTCACAACCAATGTTTCAGCACGGTAAGTTACCTGGCAACATACATTACGGTCATCATACCATAAAGTTTGATGCAAGTCATTGCCATCTCAAATCGTTTTGCCAAACAGCTCAACTGATTGATATGATAACATGTATTGTTTCTTGTCAGATTCTGGCTTGCAGACTGTCCTCGGACAGCTGAGGCTGTCTCTTTTGCAAACCTGCTCTACCGAGAGCTGTCAGCCGTTCCCTACATGGCCAAGTTTGTGGTGTTTGCAAAGATGAACGAGCTGCGTGAGGGCCGCCTGCGCTGCTACTGTATGACCGACGATAAGATGGATAAAACCCTGGAACAACATGAGAACTTCACAGAGGTGGCTCGCAGCAGAGACATAGAGGTCAGTTCTGAGACAGTTCATCATATCGATGTGGTAAAAATGTAATGTGGTGAAGGCCAATGCCTTTGCTCTGTATTGCAGGTGATGGAGGGAATGCCTCTCCACCTGGAGTGTTCAGGGAACCTCGTGCCCGTGAGGAAGGCCACCCAGCAGCCGCGCTGCTTCAGCTTCCAGGCCTTCAGAGATAACAGACTTCCTGTCTCTGTTAAGGTATTAACATTTGTCTTTCTTTTACAGTTCTTTCTACAGTTTTATGTTTTTTGTTACTCCCTTAATACTCCACCAGCTCTGTCTCTGCTTCACATACCCGTATGTATGTGTCCTCATTCCTTGTGTCTGTGTGTCTAAGGTGAGAGACAGCAGTAAAGAGCACACTGGATTTCTGTCTTTCCTGCGCAAGTCCACCAAGTATGAGGACAGTCAACATGTGCTCTGTAACCTCAACATTACCATGCCTCCATGTATCAAGGTAAAGCTCCCAAAGTAACACATGCAGTGTATTATTAGGGTACTGGGAAATGCCCCCAGTACTGCCTAAATTCTCAGGTAGAGGTTAGTACGCAAGTCTATGCACTGATCTAATACCACCGAATTTGTATTGAAACTTTAAAACAATTTTACACAAAAACTGCAAATTTCCAGGAAATCAATTCTTTGCTACTCTAAATTCGTGAAGAAGAAACTTTTTGCAGAGAAAAAGTGCAATATTATCCATCAGCAAAAACTACATAATAAAAGAAAGGTCTTTGGCGTTCATTCTCTTTATTCATGTTTTACACAGTGCTTAACTTGAGCCATGCGATACAACAATGATAGCAATAATTTCACATCAATACAGGGTCAGTAGTATAAAGCTGCTTCTTTTTTTTAACGTAATGGTGTCAGAGCTGTACTCTGTGTAAGCCAGAATGCAAATTCAGGAATTGCTATCTTTGTTGAGAAGAAAAAATGGTATCAGACCAACTCTACTTCTCGGGTATTAACTGAAACAGTCCAGGACCAAGTAATGTCAAAACTTCTCCAGTCAAGTGATTGTCAAATTTGAAATGATGAAATGATACCCGGCTCAAGTATTTAGTTATGGTCGTTTTCCTTTGATGACAGACTTTAGTGTTGTTTGCTTGTGCCTAGCAGATTGTTGGGAGTGAAGACCGGAGGCGAACTCTGACCCCGCTGGCTTTGAGAGAAAGATACAGCGCCTTAAATGAACCTGCTATGGGTATGAGGCTCTCACTTTCCTGCTTGTAAATTATTGTTCCTGCTTATTTTCTCTTGATGACATATCAATATACAATATATGATTGCATTTTTTCCATCATTCTACTTCAACGACAGCCATATTTCTTATACGGAATCAATGAGCGTTGCATTACAGGAATAATCTCAACTGCAGCATTAGTCAGATGTTAAATAGTCAGTTTTGGTCTGATTTGTGCAGCATCGATGAGCGCCATGGAGAGGACAGAGCTAAAGATGGCTGTGATTGCAGAGCAGTTGGGGCTGAGCTGGGCTGGTGAGTGAACAAGAATATAGTGAATCTGTTTTATGTGTTGCTAACCATCCGTGTTTACCTTATGTCTGACAAGCTTGTCTAGCTCGCTGCTGATTAAGTTCTAACATGGCAACCAGCCAATGAAACTAATTATTTCCTGTTTTCCTGCCAAGAGCCGTAGCTGTTTGACAGACTATTCTGCCTCTTCTGGATAGAGCGACTGTGAAGCAAAGCACCATTTAAAGACTGTGTACACTAACAGCATGACTCAAAGGTGAAATGATGTAAATATTTCCCTCACTTAATTGATCTCCTCTGTCTTATTGTCTACACAGAGTTGGCACGTGAGCTTCAGCTCAGCGTGGATGACATCAACAAGATCCGTGTGGAGAATCCAAACTCATTGCTGGAGCAGAGCTCTGCGCTGCTCAACCTGTGGGCCACCCGCGAGGGCAAGAGGGCTAAGAGTGAGTATATCAGACCTCAGGCCCCGTCTGCACATATACAGATTTTATTTTGTAATTAATATTTTCCCCTTCCATCTTTACACCTCCACACTGGTGGACACAAAAAACGCTGGATGCAGATGATTCTGTTTGTCTGCAAAGAGGTGCAGCAATATTGAGATTAAGAGTTGTCATTAGACTAAGGGTCCAAGGACAGGGGGGTGTCATATGGCTAATTATGATTTGTGATTTGGACTTGATAGATCAAATTGAAATTTAATTGAAATTACTATTTGAACAGCCCTTTGGGGCATGCTTTGTGATCGGCTACAATGAACTTTAACTTGATGAATCTGTAAACTACTTTGGTTATGAAATGTACTATATTAATACATTTTCCTTGCCTAAACAAAGTGGTGGTAACAAAATGTAAAAAAACCCAAAACATAACAGTAAGTTTGTCTTACGTTGTTATTACTTTTGGTACATGCCTTTTACACAAAGCGGTAAAGGGAAAGGGCATGTGCGAATTGAGTAGATGATGTCATTGTTTCCCAAATGTCTACACAGATACAAAGTAATATGAGTTCTGAAAAATCTGCACCTAAGAAAACAAACTGTAGTGACCTAAAATTCAGTTTGTGTGCAGGTGACAGGCAAAAACGGAAATATCAGTTCTCAAAAATATCTGTATATGTGTAGACAGGGCCTGAGACTGCTTTGAGTTTCTCTCATCTTATTATGTCTCTATTTAGGCAACTTTCTATCTCTTTAACTGAGTCAAAGTCACATTATTGTTGTAATGGTGTTGCTGTTTTTCCTGGAAACCCCCTTCCCCTCCTTCTCTCTCTCCTTGTCTGCTTGTGTCTCTCCTCCACATGTCTACTCTGCAGTGGAGAGCTTGTACGCAGCTCTGAAGAGTATTGACCGTATGGACATAGTCAACATGTTGGAGGGCCAGCCGCCTCAGCCCACCAGACAATCGCGTGATCTCGCCAGACGTCGACACAACGAGAGAGACAACCTCTCCCCTGGTATGACCAATGGTAAGTTTCCTCCCAAAATCCCACAATGCAGCCCCTTCTTCCCCATGTCCCCTTTTGCCTTGACCCTGAGCCATCTCTCCAATAAACAAACCTCCTCGCTCCCAAAAATCCCCTGAAGGCGAAGTGAAGTGTGTTTCCCTCTGTATTCTCTCTCTGCTGTCTTTCTTATTTTATCCCCCCTTGTGATGCTGTTGTGTATGAAAGCTGCCACAAACGTCAAACCTTTGCAGGACTGCAACATGCAGAGGGACTCAGGACACTCCTACTGTGCTACAGCCTCCGTAGTGCCTTTGGTTACACATTTCTCCATGTATTCATTTAATGTGACAAAAAGTAGAATGAAAAAAGTATGATTAAATGCTGAATCTACAGAGTTTACAAGTATCCCCTTACTGAACAGCTTTTTCAGCAAACTTCACGTAGAAATAAGTACCTTTAATATTTAGAATTTAATTAGTTTTACTGTTGTTGTTATTTCTGTTATTTTGTGCTCTAATGTCAAAGAATTAGTTTAGTCAGTATTTGATTATGTTAAGAGTTTTTATTGCCCGTTCATAATGTAAAAGGACTACATTTTATAGTGATATTTTGACTATAACACAACGCATTGTCATACATGATCGGCCTAAGTAGATCATACATGTAAGTACAGCCTAGCTTAACTGACCCCCTTACCAACTGTCAGTCCTCAGTCTTTTACTCCTTTTCCTCATGGTTTCCTTCACACATGCATACCCTACATCTTATTGACTCCATTTTCACCTCTGGACTGGTGTGAGCTCCCCTTCGTACCGGACTGGCTTTTCCTCTCTGTGTCCCGTGCAGATGATGAGTCAGTCTGACAGGCGACAGGTCAGATTCTGTGAAAACTGGAGCAATACTCAGAGATGTAACGATGCATAGAGATATGGCCATGAGGGTCAAAGGGTGAAAAGGGAGATATTCAGATCACAGCTGCAGTGAATCTGATAACCGTGTATCTGTCTTGTCTGTCTCTCTGTCTGGCTATCTGCCTCCCAAAGGCCGTTCCTGCTTTGATATGCGTTTTTTAAAAAAAGGTCGGCACTTTGAAAACCTGTATATTGTGTCTTCTGCTAATCGCACACAGACGGGTTTCAAGAGGTTTATGATTTATTGTCCGGATTAAGTTAAAGCACAGTGACTAAATGGAGGACCAAAACTGACTTTTTAGGCAAAACAAAAACCCAAAACATGTCATTGAACAAAAAAATCAGACAAATTCAGAAATCATCACAAATAAACAAAACAGGCAAAGAAATGAAGATAAATTCATAAATTCTCAAAGAAACTGAAAATAATCATTCCATCTTTAAAGTAAACATTGTGGTGGACATGGATGGACCAAATACATGCAATTATTTATCAGTTTCTTTGTGCATTAGATATATTTATTCTTAGAAAAAAAACCTTTGGTTTTGCAGATTAATTTATTCATTTCATTTCAAACTAATAGTGTGACATTTTGGGAAATATGCTTTTTCACTTTCTTGCTGAGGAAAATTGATACCACTGTCAGGTCTGTACAGTGAATTTTAAGCAACTGCTCCTGGAAATCGCTGGTTAGTTTAACATAAAGACTTGAAACAGGTGGAAACAGCTAACCTAGCATGTGGCAAGTTGAATCTGATAGCCAAGTGCACAGTTTTGTTTCGGTTTAGGTTGAATGACATCTTTACTTGAAACGCCATCAAAGGGCTTTGAGGTAGGCTACATTTTATTTTTTTTGGTGGATATATCAGGGGTTGTTACCCAATCAGCAGCGACATGTATATCAACCAAATTCTGATTGATATTATCTTATTGTACAAACAATATATTTTTTTTCACACTTACTTTGGCAATGTAGACGTATTGTCTTTCCCATGGTTATTAAGTCCTTTGAATGCACTAAATTAAACTCAGTAATATTAAAAGACACCTTTGTAACACAACAGGGTGTTTAATGCACCACCATTTTTGTTAAAATCAATGTTTTGCAACATTTTGTCAGGGCTCAGTGCAGCCTGACTAGCTGTTTTAGTGTGGGTGCAGTATCTTCCAGGAGTCTCAGCTGGGGTGCGTTCAATCTCAAAACTGCTACTGTTTCTAGAGTTGAGTGACATGTTTCCTTGAAACATTGGAAAACAGTGTGCAACGGGCTTTGAGGAATACTTTATCCCGTTTAGTGGGTGTGTCAGAGGTGTATCCAGTCAACAACGACGTGTATATCAATCAAATTTTTTCACAATTCACACTCAGCACACTAAGCTAAGCTAACTGCCGGCTCGTGGTGGCTTCATATTTACTGTACAAATATGAGATCCTCTCATCTCACCCTCTGCAACATAGCAAATAAGCATATATCCCAAAATGGGGAACTGCTCCTTTAAGTCAGGTTCAGTCCTCCAGGGTTCAGCCTTTTTTTTTAAATTATCGAAATTATATTTTGTTTTTGTTTTTCTTAAGAAGTTTTACAGAAAAGGCGGACAGAATATCACCGAGACTAGAGGAATCAGTTACACTGCATCCTTAATTCTATCTTTCTCTGTCTTCACCTGTCTTCCCCTCTATTTGTCAAAACAATGTCTGTAGGATTTTACTTATCCGTTTTCCTTTGTAGTTCCAGTGCACCTCTATTGTAGGTAAGCACATTTTGAAGGTTTATTTAAGATCATTTCCAGATTAGGACTGATAAAAAAATACAGTAGATCATCTTAGACTTTTCTAAGAGGACATTGAGGTTGTCTCTGCCTGTGGCTGCATGGGGAGTAGTCTGAGTCACTTTAAGGCTAATGTTGAATGTCCTTTTGGGAGCCCTGTTTTCATCCCTGTGAATCTGTCCCTCTCTCTGTGTTTCTCTGGACATGTCATCTGCAGCCTAGCCGCCCTACTCTTCCTCCTTCTCACTCCTCTCCGAACTCTGACCTCATGCCGACCTCATGTTGACCTCTGACCCACATCTTTATCTTTTTTTTCTTATTTTTTGCGACTAGTCGTGCATTTTCTTTATTTTTTGTGCTCTTGAAAACCCCACCTTATTAAGTGTCCGCTCTTTGATCGATACCCCTCACACAGACTGTGTACTCAGCACCCACTGGGAGGGGGGAGGTGACCCTCGCTCTCTCTCGCTGTTTCTGTCTGTGGCCATTACCCTCTTATATATTCCTCTTCCTCTCTTGCTGCCCTTCTTTTCTATAATTCCCTCTCCGTCCTCTCCCTCTCTTCCCATCCCTTCTCTCCCTGCCCTCCTGCCTGTCTGCATGTGCATGTGGCTGACTTTCATCGCTCATCTCCCCGTGTTTGCATGGAGACACTGGGACAAGGGGCAGGAGTAACACTGGCTTGTTGGAGATGACGACTCAAACACTGCATTGGCACTTAATGCTGCTTGACCAACAGAAACGTGTTCTTGCACAGCATGCATACTGAGAGCAACCCTACAGTCTCTCTAATCCTCCTCAGTGATCTGTCCCAAAGGGGGTAAAAAAGGCCACAAACCTTTTTTTGCGAACTGTGACTTGCGTCTGCTCTGTTCATGTATGAATGTTGTGGTTGTTTTGTATGTCACTGATTCTCTGTAAACTGTGTCCATCTGATGGGTTATTTTGTGTGAAATATATGTTTTTTATGTCTTTGTGAGTGTTGTATGAGGGTCAATCTAACATTGTTCCTCCCCTTCTTGTAAATGTGTTTATTTTTTAATGTGAACTCATTAACCAGTCTGTGTGAGTGTATCAGTGTGAGCGTCTTTATCTGTGTTTTAAGCTGTATAGTATAAGTGTTTTGTGTCCTTCACATACACGTGTATCAGTGTTTAAGTGTCTGGACTAAATGCGTATATCTCCTTTACATGTGTTTTTATGTGAGCTTCACTGCTTTGTTTTTCTGTCTTTCAGTCAGGGGGCTCAGGCAATCATTTTCCATATTTCACATTCGCCCATTCCTTCAGTTTCCTTCTTTTCCAAATCTCTTTCTCTTAACATCATTGCTTCATCTTCTAAACATGGAGAGAGAGAGGACTGACAAACTTGGTCATTATCTAATTCATGGCAAAAAAAAAATCTTATTTGTATTTTGTGTTCTGTCACCAAATACAGACCTTTAACACAACTTGCAGGCTACTCGGAGAGCACAGACCTCCACCAAGGCCAAATGCCCTATGTTGTAATGTTGACAAAAGTGAAAAAAAAATTGGTGTGTCTGTCCTGTGATTCAGATTTGCTCAAAAATGTAATGGGTTCTTCCTGGGCCAATGCATCACCCTTTCACCAAGTTTCATGAAAATCAGATCTGTCGTTTTTCCATAATTCTGCTGACAAAAAATAAAATGAAAAAATGGCTTCAAGTTTCAACATAGTAAATTTCACCAACAGAAAGACTTACACACCTGGTGCTGCACCTCATTGACTTGCAAGAGAAATTATACAGAGGTCTGGTGACTCACATTTCACCTGTAAGTAATTCATGATATAGTATAACAGGATATCAGCTGATTTCAGTTAAATCTAGAGTCTATTCTAAATCTAATTAGATTTAGATGATTATATTAAAGCTGCTGCAGTTATATTACTTAGATTTAATGCTGCATCTACAGTGAAGCCAAAGGACAATTTTAGAAGCATTTGTGATGAGGGCCCCTAAACTTTAAAGGTGCAATGTGTGATGACTTGCCAAATGTTTTAGTGGGGGCAGCATTTCACCCTAAAGCCAACTAGTGCAAGATCTTTTACCTTTTTTAGTCTAATTAATAAACAATACTAAGACTGGCTTAATTTTTTAACTCATCATAAAACACACTTCATTCAAACTCAAATAAAACTTATCAACAATCCTTACTTCACCCATTTACAATATGTTGGATTTACATGCTGTTTTCCACCGCTGTCACTCACTGCCCGCTGAGCAGGGGCTCTTACGTGTTCTTTGGAGGCTGCACATTAAATTAGCAAAATAAAATGACAAAAATGACCCCAAAAAATTCCAACTAGCAATGAACATAGTCAATTGTCAGTAGCCAATATACTCATCCAATGGCCCTACCCTACTGACAAGCTCTCAGGGTAGCTCTACTTGTTTGTTCTCTCATGCTGGACAGGAGGCAGACTGGACGTAGTGACTCACATCACCTCTTGAGGTATAAATGTTTTGACAAGACATGACAGGCCAGGGCAAGACAGTTAGTATTCTTATTTCAGTAGATAACTCTGCAAAATAACACATAGATGTCTGTTTTAAACTGAAATTCTGCCCATTCTATTTTCACTTTATAAGGTAAAGCATTATACAAAATTATATATATATAAATATATATATATATATATATATATATATATATATATATATATATATATATATATATATATATATATAGGATATATATTTAGGATTGCTAATTCTATAGACAGTTAAGAGGCTGAGAGAGAAAGCAGAAAGTAGGACGAGTCCTTCTCGCCACTTGGTGTCACAAATATCTGCTGCACTCTCAGCAGTACTCAACAGCAGCACTGCCAACTGTGAATCAAGTTACACCCCACAGCTCTGCACAGCGTCCTCATCACTATACACTACACACACACTGTCGGCCTCTCTCATGCAGGAGCTGAACTGCCTCCTCTTCTTGCTCTTATCTAGATACTGTGTGCCCTGCAAAACATCCCGTTTCATCCTCTGGTTAATGCACTTCCTGCAGTGTCACAGTCACAGTGCCACTCACACTTTTCTTGACATATAATGCCATTTATCAACATTTTAACAAGTATTCACCTAATTTCCATGGTAGTTTTTCAGTGTAATTTGTTCAGTCTGAACCAAGATGGACACAAGACAGATTTTAATAAAAGTGTATTATGGATTTTTCATTCTTCTTCTTCTTCTTCTTCTTCTTTCTTCTTCTTCTTCTTCTTCTTCTTCTTCTTCTTCTTCTTCTTCTTCTTCTTATTATTATTTTATTTATTTATTTATTTTTACAAAATATTAAATTATTATTTAAAAAACATTACTGCTGCTGTGGCATTGTGTGCCATCATGCCAGGTCTATCTTTACAAAAAACAATTTATCATTACAAAGGGTGTTCAGGACAGATAAAGGAGTGACTTGAGTCCACGGCCCATTAACATTGTACACTTTTACTAATTGATTATATTGCACTTGAAATACAAATCTATGTTTGAGGCAGCAACCATGTGACTTTTCACAACAGAAGGAAAATCAACTCCTGTGTGTTTTCATAAATATCAGTACTATTGTAGGTTATGGTTCATACAGTTGTGTTATATTGTATGTATTACAGTAAATATTTGTCAATGAGAGAGCAAGTTAGTGTGGATTGGGCTGATGTGTGTGTGCTGGTGTGTGTGAGGAGAGAGCGAGATTGCCTGCGTGCATGCTATCCAGCCTGACAACAATATTAACCTGCCTGGTCTTGAGTGGGTTTGAATGCATGCATATCTGAGTGTGAGTGTATGTGTGTGATTGTATGAGTGTGATGGAGTGTGTTTATGGCATGTGAATGTGTGACAAAGTGAGTGTCCCTGCTGGACAGGTGTGTGTCCCGGCCCCATGTTGGGGGCAGAGGCAGTAATTCCTGTCCGTCTCCCTGCAGGTGGCAGCCAGCAGAGCAGCATCAGTCACTGCTTGGGTCCAAACCAAAGTGTCAGTCTCTCAGTCCATCCGGCTGTGTCTGCTGCTGCTGCCGCTGCTGCTCTCGCCGTCAGCGCTGGCTGATCGAGCTTGACAAACCCTCTTCTAAAAGCTGCCCTTTGCTCTCTTGTCCTAAGCTCCTTGCACTTTTATTCTAGCTCCTATTGTCTTGGCCCTCCCCTCTCTCCTTCTCCACTCCTCTCCCATTTGTCCCTTCAGCCTCCTCTACTCCCCCCTTGATGCCCACCTCCTGGGCAGGGGCACTTACCCCCTCCCGGGGTCCGGGTGCTGTGGGGGTGAGGTGGGGAGGGAGGCGGGGGGCCTGGTGTCAGTGTGCCTCTCTCTGTCTCGCTCCAGGTTATGGGCTCGCGCAGGACGAGCTTCTCTCACCGGCCTCCATGCAGTACAGCCTGCCCTCCCCGCTGGGCGCTGAGCCTTACTGGCAGGAAGTCTCCAGTCTGGACTGTGCACCCATTGCCACCACAGAAGAAGACACCCTCATGGAGATGTCTGATGTGCAGGTGTGGCCCTCAGGCAACAGCCCGTCCCTGGTGCCCGTGGAGGACTCTTCGCTGGAGTGCAGCAATGCTGACGATTCAGAGGGTCTGCTGGGGCTGCCGTACGGAAGTCTGGGTCGGCCGGCTAGTCAGGCCAGCGCAGCCAGCGGAGGGGGTGGGGTGCTGAGTGGCTCCATTGAGCTGCCAGAAGACGATTCAGAGATGGGCGTTGACTCGCTCAGCACTGCCACGCCAGCCTCGCTTGGGGGCACCATCGCCGGGATGAATCTTAACGGGCTGAACAATGGTCAGGGGTCAGAGGCAAGTTCGGAGGTATCAGCACTCACCAGTACGACTGGTGGAGATGGAGCTGGAGGAGGAGGAGGAGGAGGAGGAGGGACGGGCTCAGAGGAAGGGCTTTCTCTTGTTGCAGGACAGCAAAGGGTGTATGCTCGGCTGAGTGAGTCACCTGGTCTGAGCTGTGTTGCAGACCGGAATGGAGACAGGTGAGTCAGGCCTCTGTCTGCCTCTCAGGTGACAAAGTTGCATGCCACTGGAGTTTGTATCTTATTTTCTCGCAGAAAAAGTGACCACAAAGGGTTTGTTATTATAGGTTGTTTCCTTGGAGAAAGCATGTACAGAACATGTGCCACCTCCACATTGATCCCTTCTCTTCCTCCAGGTCAGGTAACGGCGGAAACGGAGGTGGTGGCGGTTCTTTCCTTTCCTACCTGCAGGAGCAGACAGGCCCGGGGTGGATCCCTGTCACTGACCCTACACAGGCCTGGGTGGGCAGTCAGCCTAAACCCAGGCAGGCCATGGACACCATGATATCATCAGTATGTAACGCTGTGGATGGAGACCAGTCCCACGTGTCCCAGGAGGCCTTGCTTCAGCCGGTGAGGGACATGGGGCACTCGGAGATCTTACGGGGGCACTTCAGAGGTACCCAGCCATTTGAGAAGGGTTTGGGCTTCCCGCACAGGGTACCAGAGCTGAGGGCCTGGGATGATGTGCGCCTCAAGGGCCAGGTGAGTGTGATGCTCCTCTCAGCACACCTTCCTCAACATTTAAAGGTCCAGTCTGTAGGATTTAGTGGCATCTAGCAATGAGGTTGCAGAAATGAACCTTCTCGCATGTGCCAAGTGTGTGGCAGAACTCTGATGGCCATTCCTAAAAAGCCAGTGGCCCTATCTAGAGCCAGAGTTTGGTTTGTTCTCTCTACTGGCTACTGTAGAACAACATGGTGAACTCTGCAGGAGAGGATGTGCTCTCGTTGTAGATATTAACAGCTCATTTTAAGGTAATGAAAACACAATGATTCTTATTTTGCGTTGACTATACAAAGAAAACATAGTTGTAAATATATTGTACAATTTCTGCTAAAATATCCTCCTAAATCCTTCACCCTGGACCTGTAACTAATCAGCATTAGATTATTCATGATAGACCCACAAAACATACAGCAAATGTTCAAATACACAAACACATTCATGTTTCCATTACTTCAGAGGACTTAACATTAGTCCTTTTTACACAAAGATCACTTGATAGGGCCACTACAAAGTCCCTTTATTAAGGCATCTTCACTTTTATACACAGAAGCAAACAACAGTGGCAAAATACAGCCCCAATGTGTTATTTTAGATATCGTTGTGACGGGCATGACGTTTAACACAACATCAACTGCCTCTAGTGTGACATAAAATATACACATTGGCAATGCTCTCTGAACAATGAAGATGGCATAACATGGCAATAACAATCATTTACCATCCCTGTTATACGGCAGCTGATCTTGTCCTCAAGGGTAAGGAGCTCCCAGATGTGATTGTCTCTTTAATTTGTAGACCCTTTTTGGCTGCAGTCTTTGAGTAGCTACTAACTGCAGCTAGCTACTGTTTATATCTTGTGATAAGTTGCATCTAACTCATCTAACTCATCATCAAAATGTCACACCTGCCTTGTCCATGGTCCCATCCTACCAGCTTTCCCTTTTAAACAGACACTCGTTCCCCAATTGAGCCTTTTATGAAGAATGCTGAGTCGGAATAACTGCATGACATTCCTGCCTTGAACAGGCAGCATAAAAGGGGATACTGCCTGCCATTCATTTCTGCAGACTTACCAAAACCATAACTATCACCACTACACACCTTATCCTAACCCTTACCTTAACCTTAGTCCTCACCCTTAAATTTTTTTGTCTCCAAATGGAAGGCGAGTCCCCAAAATGTGTCTGTGTAAACAGAGTCATGTCCCCATAACATGAGTAATACATGTTCACACACAGACACACACACGCAAACACACAAAGTCAAAGGTCCTAAGATGGGCATGAACAGTCCGGCCAAATTTAGCAAGCATTCTCACTGTCCCACTCATGTTACACAAGCCCCCTCCACCCCCCAATCATTTCCACGAGTTAACTTTCTGGCACAACACCAGCACATCACACTGTAGAGGACAATCTCAGCTGTGACACTGTTTAAGAGCAGAAATAGACAGTTGCTTTTAGGGCCTTTGTGGGCTTGATTTTGTATTAGGATCATACTGGTGAGAAAGACAGCCCTTTAGCGTTTGGATGCAGTGTGTTACAATGCTGCAAAGTTGTGTCTCCATAGTAATGCTTTTTGAGGACATGTGTCTTAAAGGCTTTTTGGATTAGACAAACGTAGTTAAAGTCCCCAAAGGAGGTCAGGGGACAAGTTTCTCAGTGCTTGTACCACAGTGTACAGAGCCACACTGGAGAAGCCAGAGGTATTTAAAGCCCACTGATCACATGGTCAGAAAGAGAGAGAGGTGGGAACAGAAGCCTCCCAAGGTTGTTTTTGCTTGGATTTGATGTCATTGAGTTGGTACTCCTGACCTGACTGTGGGAAGGAGAAGGAATAGAGACCTAAGGAAAGGGCCCACTACCCCGGCTAATGGAGGATGGACATGAACTGAAAGACAAACAACCAAACTGCGACTGAACCAGTGACAGAAGGCCTCAGGCTGCAGCTGTTGCCGTTTCCGTCAGCTGAGAGAGGCACTGCATTGGAAGAAGAAATCACTGAAGGCTTGAGGAAGCGTATTATCGTGTGTGTGGTGCTGTGTTGATTTGCTGGGCATCAAAGCGGGGTGATGTGGGCCCTGGTGACTGAGCTCCTCTTCAGCTTCGTGCTGCTGGCTTTCCTGGTCATCAGCTGTCAGAATGTCCTCCACATAGCCAGCGGCTCGGTGCGGTCCGTGCTTATCTACATACATGCTCAGCTGGACCGTGAGCTCGGCGAGGTCGAGGGAGTGGCTGATGAAGAGGAGAACGTCACCACAAGAGTGGTCCGCCGAAGAGTCATCCTCAAGGTACAGGGAGAGGGACAGAGGACAGGCGAGCAGAAATATGAAGAAAGGATTTACAGGCAGATAAATTGTGATAACAGGAGAGAGATGGAGAAAATTGTTTGGTGAAAGGCTGAAGGATGAAGTGTATTAAGAGTGATACAGGATATGTTTGTGGCAATAAGGATAGATTATTTGACTGGGTTTATTGCACTGCAGTGGAGGGGGTGTGACAAAAAAGATAGTGGGAATTAACCCCTTGAAACCTGAGCAAATTGGCTTGATTTCTTTCAAAGACACGAAAAGAAAGCATTGAGCAACTTAAAAAGAAAAGCAAAAAAGGACATATTAGTTTAAAAGAGTACAAGAAAATAACCTGAATATTAGCAAAGAAAGGAAAGTTTAAAAAAAAAACAACAGAAAATCCCCCCAAAATTATCAAAATTAAAGGAAAAGTTTTCAAAAAGCCAAGAAAATTATCTTTAAAAAGTGCATAAGAAAAATATAACTCAGGACGCCTGGTGGCTCATTGGATAGAGCAGCACCCCATATACAGAGGTTGTATCCTTGCTGCAGCGGCCGCAGGTTCGATTCTGGCCTCGACCCCTAGCTGCATGTCGCCTTCTCTCTCTCTCTCTCTCTCTCTCTCTCTCTCTCTCTTCCCCCCTTTCATAGTTAAACTGTCCTGTCCATTAAACGTGATTAAAGCCCAAAAAAATAGTCTAAAAAAAAAGGGAAAAAAACTCTGTCACATGCTTTAAATGCAACATACAGTAATTAAAAATATAATTAAATCGACATTTTCCCTAGCTTTAAAAAAAGGAACTCTACTAATTCCATGCAATTTGCAGAACATTTCTTACAAAGTTGCTGATTTTCTTTTTTCCCATTGTTTTTCAAAGAAATCACACCAATTTGTTTCAAAGGGTTCAAAGATTTAAGATATTGTGAAAGGCAACTGAGCCCAACACAAGAAAACTGATGTCCATCCAGGTTTCAAAAGGTTAACTAAGGACACATGAGAAAATGACAGATATGAAATTGTTTTCCAATAATTAGATTTTGTTAAATCACCATCAAATTGCTGCACAAATGTGGCTAAATTTATCTTCTGCTTCTGCAGATGTAAATAGATTTTCTTGGGTTCAACAAGTTTGGACTCCAGTTCTATTAAAAAGCCTTCTTACTGTATCTCAGACTGTGTTTGTGCACACACAAGTGTAGACACATTTTATTGGGGTCTACACGGGCTGGACTGGCTCTTGTCCTTGCTTCTCTGGCTGCGGGAATGTCTTTGAGCTTATAAATAGCTCTGTAAACATGTTGTGAATTATTAGGGGCTCTAACAGCATTGTCATAACCCTCATGAACTGTAATTATACATGTCGCTAAGAAACGCCAAGGAACTGTTGGATTTACATGCTTCTGCAAACCCCCCTTTAACCCCTCACCAGTCTGCCGTTCATCTGCTCGTCTGCGTTTCCAATTAGTGGAGAGGTTTATGGCATGCAAATAATTACACTGCAGTGACAGCTACTTTAAACATGCATTAGGGCTCTAATTTACTCCTGAGTTTACTTAACTTTTTGTACTTGTAGCTGTTGGACTTAAATGTAAATCCAGTGCTAGTAATACCAAATTCTGGGCTCTTTGTGTAAGCAGGCTCTGTGAGCCCCCCCAACCTTCCTCTCTCACTTCTCTCACCTTTGAAATTTTTCTGTACAAAGTCAGTTTCCTTTCCCTTTTCTTTCGGTGGATGGTGCTCCAGCAGCATATGACTCAATCGGTTTTAGCTGTGTTTAGAGATAAATCCTAGGGCAGGGGCAGAGCCATTTTGTGCCTTTAAGAAGTGAGAGGAGCTTTACCTTAGGTTCACAATGGGCGAAGAAGCGCCGCAAAGCACGCCAATTTTCCTTGGAGCATAGGCTGCTTCTGCGCCTCTGTTGAGCAGTGGGGCTGTTCACATGGGATGCGCCAGTCACAGATCTCCTCAACAGGCTCACAATCTACAGCGATAGTTTTTGCGTCTGGTCTATTTTTTCTGCAAGCCTTTGCAAATCAGGCAGGAAAATACACTAAAACTCTGTTATGTACAATATTAAGGATATATGAAATAGATGTGACAAAGATGATGTGCTTATGATATGATTCTGTCTAAACAGAGAGGAGAGACACAAGTGCGCACACAGACACACAGACACACAAGCAAACAGAGACAGAGCTCTATACGTGGTAAGAACAGAGCAGACGTCCAGAATGTCTTACTGACGAGCGCAGAAAAATGTGCTCCTGGTATTAACAGCCAGGCAATTTTTGATGGGCGGTTGCACCAATTAACGGGGCGCTTCTGCGTCCAGTGTAAACTCTGCGTCAGAGACCTTCACTGTTTTTGTATAGCTCCGTTTTAGTTCAGTCTTTCAATCAGATTAATAACCCAATACTTAGAAATAAAAATTTGCAAACAAATACAAACTTTTAATTCCAGGCCTTTTAAGGACCCCGCTATTTTGGGCCCAGGGTAATGACTCTCACTTGTCCCTTCACCACAACACTGTCCAGGGCTTTTGAGAAGAAGGAAGTGCAGTTTATGGTTTCTTTTAAAAATAAAAAATATTAATGGTGCAAATGCTTTTCTGTTCACAGGGCGATGAGGTTGAAGATCTTCCTGGAGAGCATGTAAGCGAGGAACAGTTCACAGATGAACATGGAAACATTGTCACAAAAAAGGTCAGCCACTGCAACATGTTTCTATATTGTGTTCGTAATCTGGGGTCTTGTAATTGTTTCACTCACATTGGTGTCACAATACTCACTCAGCATCTCTGCACAGAATGATTATTAAACAAATAATCATTACAAAGTTTATCACTACAAAAATAGATATTTTTTAAAAGACTTATTTCGTCCATAACCATTTATTTTATTTATTTTATATTTAATTTTTATTTTATTTTATATGTCACCAACTCTGTCTGCTCACTGCCTCCATCCGTCACTCTTTCCCGCCCTTTGGTGTACGTGTGTGTGTGTGTGTGTGTGTGTGTGAGATAGATTGTGCGTAAGGTTGTGCGCAGAGGGAAGGGTTCAGGTGAGGAGGGGGTTCAGGAGGGGAGCCTGGAGGGTTCTCTGCAGGACGCCAATGAGCTGGAGGTTGATGCTGAGCAGTTCATGAGCTACGCCATCCTGGGCCGGGACAGCAGCAAGGTGGGCTTCTGATCTGCAGGCAGCTGACCGTCTGATGAGGGCCTGTTTGGTTTAAATCCATGCAGTAGCTAGTTAATATCAAACAGGGGACTCTGTGCTGCAGTGAGTTTGAAAATCTCCTCTCCTTAGACCTTGAGTAGCTTAACCTGCATGAGCTTCAGTACGACAAAGAAATAGCCCTGTTTTATTATATCAGTCCTATTTCAGTAGTGAGGATTGAGTGCAAAGTTCGTCTGGTTAATTGTTTGATTTCTGACCTTCTGTTACATTAATCTCCACCTAAGTATTATTACCTCATGTTCATCTTCTGCATGCAGAAGGAGCACTGTGCTCTGGTGCTGTTATTGCTCACAGTTCACCGACCCATTCAGGGCGTCATCATTTTAGTCATCACTAAGCCACACTCACACTTATCACTGTTTGTTTATTTGCACATCAATGACTGAGTGATTGTGGCTCCTTGCAGTGGTTATATTTTCCATTCTGTCCCCATCAGTTATCTCAGCGACTGACTTTTGTCTTTTTTGCTTTCATTAAAGTTTATAGTCCCTCAACTGTGACTGTGTACTGTATCACTCGAACCTGCAAGACTCTTGGATTCAGAGCTGTGTCAAATACTATTTATAATCTTTCACTAAACCTGCAGAAAGCAACAGAGGATTGGGGTTTAAGACACTGAGACAATTCAGAAAATGTATTCAATTCGGATACAATACAGATGTGCAATAGATGTCGTGTATGTTGATCAACATAATGAAATTATAGTCATCAATATCACAAAATGACACACACACAGAGAGAGAGAGAGAGAGAAAGAGGGGTAGATGCCAACAACAGCAACAACAATATTAACAATAACAATTAGAAATATGAATATTAAATGTGATTTATGATAGCATGTATGTTACATGCATATATTATAGTCTATGTATAATAATAAGTGTTTATAATAATAGCAGAAGTATGACTAATAACAATCGTAGTATTAATCTGCATCAGGCCAGACCATGGCATCAGTGCAACCACAACCCACAACCCACAATTCAGATGCAGCTGCGATCCAAAAAAATCTACGAGACAAGAGAGCACAAAGGCTCCAGAGAAGAAACTGAGTCAGTGATATGCAGTAATGGGACGTGAATGTTTACAAATGAAGAGAGAGAGAGGAGGAGATAGGAGCTAAGTGTGTCATAGAAAGTCCTACAGCTGACTACGCCTATATCAGCCTAACTAGGGGCTGGTTGAAGGCAAGCCCGAGCCAGCCCTAACTATAAGCTTTATCAAAGAGGAAATTCTCAAGTCTAACTTTAGATGTGGAGATGGTGTCTGCCTCCCAGACCGAAATTAGAAGATGGTTCCACAAAAAAGAGCTGAAGGCTTTGGCTCCAATTCTACTTTTATAGGAACCACAAATAACTCAGAACGCAGTGTTCTGGTATTAGAGAGTGTATTGTCTCCTATGGTATATCTAATCCATCTGAATATCAAGAAATACCTTCAAAAATATATTTTTAAATATTATTTGACACACCCTGAATCCCAAAGATTTGTCTGATGCCGTCTTTTATCTTCAACTGTCTTTCCAACTGCCACCCATCACTTCTGTCCTTGCTTGACTGTTTGTACATAATTTCTTTCTTCTTCCCTTCTTTCCCCTCCCTCCACGTATTTGTTTCTAACATTTCCATTACATCTTCTCCTTTTGTTTTTCCTGTGTTTCTGTTCTCTCTTTCCTTGTGCCATTATTTCCTTCCTCTGTTGTTCCATTTCTGTTTCCCTTCTTCGTCTTTCTCTTCCTGTCACGTCACCTTTATTTCACTCTCCTTACTAATGTTCCCTCAACCTCTTGTCCCACTCCTGTCATCCCACCTCTCTTCAATCCATGCACCTCTTCTGCTGCCAACCCCCTCCCCCGATGTAGCCCGATACTGTGGATGTGAAGAAAGGTGCTCAGATAGTGAAATGTGCCAGTCTGCGGAGAGTTAAGCAGTGAGGCAGACTGAGTGCTGCGTCCCCGCAGGTACGGGACTGACCCACAGTGCCTTGTCTGACCTGTGGGCTATACCATTTAATCCAGTCTCTCTGGGTTAAATGCATCTGAATGTAACTTTAATTCATTACTAATGATACGTAATGTCATGCTGGCACAGCAAAATTAATCATCAGTTTAATAAATGGTTAAAATATATGACTCAAAAAAGAAGAAGAAAAAAGATTTATGCCTGTCATTTTTGAAGGTCCAGTGTGTAGGAGTCGGTGGCATCTAGCTGTGAGGTTGCAGAACTGAAACTTCTCCCATGTGCCAAGAGTGGAGGATAATTAAAGTCATCAACGCAAAAACGAGAATGGCATTGTCTAGAGGCAGTGTTTGATTTGCCTGTTCAGGGCGTCTGTAGTAAGATAGCGGACTCCCTCGGAGAGAACAATGGATGTATAAAGAGAACTGGACACGGCATTAAAGGAAGGAACCCCGTTCCTATGAAAGTTGCTCAGTGGCGCATGGAGCCAAAAGCGTTCAACTGCTGCATGTAGAGTTACCTAAATGATTGGCGCTGTTTCTGCATCATTGAGAGCGACAGCAGTAGAAGCTTCCACCAGCCAAGCCAGCGACTTCCTGTTTAACACTCAGTTAACTCAAATAGAGATAAAATGATGAAATGACAAAATGTTATTGAACCAAATAGATAGACTCCAGATAGTAAAATATGTCATTTCACAGGAGTTGAGAATAACGCTTAGAAACATTTATCTACTTATTTACATAAATCTTTTTCCCAAGGTAAGTCAATGGGAAAAAAGATGCCCAGTGGAGTCACGTGATGCACTTGAAGGTTGATGCACGTTTAACTACTGTGTAAAATTGGCTTTAAAGCCCAGTGCTGTTCCTGGGGGCCTGGAAAGGACCCACTCTGTATGTAGATATAAACGGCTCATTTTAAGGTGCCATTTCTACCAATATATGCTCCTAGATCCTACATACTGGACCTTTAATTATTATTAGCCCACAAAGTACAAATACCTAATAAAAGTCTCAGAAAATGGGGACATCCCATGACAAGCATTTTTAAGTCTAATATAGAGTTGTCATGTTTACTTTACACGTGAGTTATATTTGTGAGTAATAGTAAACATGCAAATAAATGTATTGGGAACAGACTTGATTTTTGTCAGCCTTAATAAGATTGTTCTTTGCGTGGTGACAGTTTCTCTAATATCTAATTTATCAACATGCAAAAAAAAGTGTTTCTGTTATCTCAATATAATGCCACACAGATAGACAGCACAAGTTTTATGCAAATAGATCATGACTGTTTTGCTATATATTTTATGAGGCCAATTTATTTCTTCATGCATGTTGTGACAAGCTGGAAAAAGGGTTGGCACAGTGTGCACTCAGCAAAACAACAAGTGACAGCTCTCAAGGTCAAAGCTGCAAGGCCAGTTGTCATGTGAATTGCTGTGTGGAGCCACTGCGGGGTGTGTGTGTCTGTGTGTGTGCGTGCGTGTGTGTGTAAGAGAGAGAGAGAGAGAGAGAGAGAGTCTTGCCCTTTCTAACGTAAAGGCCATGACATTCCAGAGATTACTGATATTTCAAGCGACTCACGACTGAATGTTAAACCACTTTTGCCAACCATTTTTGCTTCAATGCTTCTGCAGAACTAATGTGCTGTTTTATGGAGTGTTGTCAGAATAAGAGAGGGATTTAGGTGAGCTTCAAATGTAGGGAATTTTCAAGATGGACAGTTAAGCCAAGGACAATTTAAAGACTGCATATGTACTCACATTGCATGCATGTCACCTGTTCTGTAGACGCCTGATGAGTTGCGTGAAATTCGCATGTTTCTGTCTTTCCACAGAGTTCTCCACAGGATTCAACCCCTTCACCAAAACCATCCTACATGGACACATGACCAGCAGCAGCTGACAGGAGAAAGAACACACATAAAAAGGCAGACAGACAGAAATGAACGGCAACGCCATGACAACCACAGCGGCAATGCCGACTATCAGCACGCACCAGAAGAGAAGGATACGGATTTACTTGTAGTTTTTATTACCTTTTTTTTTTTTTTTTTTAAATTAAAGAAACCGTGAAAAAAAAAACATCTACTACTAGGCTAGAAGCATGATTTCGTATAAAACAAAAACCAAACACAAACAAACAAAAAAAAAACTAGCAACCAAAACGTGCTTCCTGTTATCTGTATCAGCATGAGTGACTGCTGCCGCATGGCCTGTCTTTAACTACAAATACTGAGGGATTATAAGGGTGGGGAGGGATGGGGAGGACACACTGCTGTATGGGACAGGCATGTAATGTTGGTCAATCAATGGCCTGTTTTCTAAACCAACGGGGAGTTTATCACTAAGAAAAGGGGAGACTAAAATACTGAGAATTACATTATCTCTAGGCAACAGGTTACTTCACCTCCTCCCTGCCACACTCTTCCAGCTAAGAGCATCACAAACTAGTTTTAAACCTGTCCCAGTGCTCTCAAAGTCCAGTAAAGCTACAATTATCACCCAAGGATATCAGTGTTGTACATAATATCGTATGCACTAAAATGCTCTATACGTGACTGTGTGTTACGTGTGTTGTTTATGTTATAAGATCCCTATGCGATGCCACTGATGCTGCTGTTTCAGGTACATACGAAATCCCTCCCTGTTTTTCTTGTTTGGTTCGTTCGGTCTGAACCTATATATTATTCTATATATCTTGAGATCTTTGTGGGTACAAGAACATGCAAATGTTGTGTCGCTCTGCCTGTTTTTAAACGTCGGATTTTTGTGCGTCGGGTCGTTTGTTTCTTTGTGCTTTTCATGTGCTTTCACCCTTTGCTTTTGACGTGTCAAACTGTAGAGGGTCGTTAACCGTGCTGTGGGGTTTTTGAGCTTTGGGAGGCAGGTTTCTGCAGCGAGCCTGCCTCCCTGACCTTCCCTCAGAGTGGTTTGCCTTGTGGAGAGGGTGACGATGAAGATATATGATGAGTGACAGATTATCTTGAGAGATTAACCCACTCTGCCATCCCACTCCTCCGCCTTTTCTCGTCCCCGGTGTGTCGTATATCCTTGTGAGGTTTGTGTTAATCAGATGTCTGTCTGAGCCCTCACCCTCAATCTTATTGCCCTACCTCTCACCCCCCTCACCCCTCCAGTCAGCCTCTCAGAGTAGATGTAGCAGTCCTGCCCGCCCACCCCAGCAGGCAGCAGGATCTCACCTTCAGCTCGTAGCAGTGTGTGTTTGACCTCCACCATCACACATAAGGTGCACTTATAGATCATCTCACCACCACCAGAAGATGTCACCTGATGAGAGTACAGTAGCTGAAATGCTGGTAATAAATGTAGCACTGGTTTGTAAAAGAGTCAGCTGGAGAAAAAGGAAAGTGTCGCGTCGAGGGTCGAGGACGTGTTGAGCTTGGATGTTTGTCTCCTTGGCAGGTGTTTGGAGTGTAGCAAAGACAGTCAGTCACCAATCACTGTGATGAGAAACTGTAATACTGACCCGCAACTGTGAGCCTGACCCTTCCCGAAGCGTGTCTCTCGTTTCACTCTCTTTCTTTTTGTCATGATTTACTGTCTTTACTGTACTTCAGAAGAAGCAATAACTGCTTATAAAAGAAAAGGATTGTTTGTGTGAGTGTGTTTGAATGTGTGTTTGAGAGAGAAAGAGAGGATTTTAGGATCATAGTTCATGTTCTTCCTAAGCTCGGGCTTTCCATCACAGCTTTAGGCTACTCCTCACTCCACTCAGAAATGATGTCAGTACATTAGTATCCCACATTTCATCACTTTGCCTTTCTAGAAATTAAGTTTTACACTACGATTGGTATGATGTCATACCAGCCATCCCATTTGCAAAGTGCCCAGTGTCTGTTTTTGTTACTCATCAGGGAATGTAGATGTGCTTAGTCATAGCTTTTAACGACATTCATATGCACCTTGAAAGAAATCCTATTGAGTGTGTGAGTGTGTGTGTGTGTGCGTGTGATTTTAACATATTCAGTCCTGGATATTGGGACAAGTTGTGATAATATTACAGGAAGTAATATTGCAAATGGACAAAGAGCAGAGGCTCTCAGATTATAACTCACATATTTTTTAAAAGTTGATTTACCTCAATAAGCGTGCCATCTCACATTATATCAATTATCTATGTTTATTTCAAGCATTATGTTAAGACGTTGAATGCTTTACTATGGAAACAACAAATATTGTCAGTCACACAAACAGTTGCAATAATCACCCATCAGTAAGTGTTTGTTTTAGTATGGCTTCACAGCCAGAGATGATGAATGTAAAGTCTTGGTATTCTGTAAGTCTTGTTATGAAGTAGTCATCTGTGTCGGCTCTGTACTTTAGTAGATGATAGGGTATTCACTCTGTTGTTTCAACTCTGCTGTTGATCATCAACATTCATTATATAGAAATCATGGAAGAGAGATTTAAAGAGAAAAGCCTCAAATGGTTTTTGGACATTTTAACAAATATTCCTTCATCAGATTTTATTTCTATTTTATTATCTTTTTTAATAACCACAAAAAGTTAGATGTCAATATTGATTACACAGCAGTGTAATAGCGTACTTGTAATTATGATATGCTTGGGCTGGTTTTTGAAGCAGGGGCCGTATATAAATCCACTGCTGATGTCAGGGTTGGAGCGAGGGGACGGGATCTGATGAAAAGACAACAAGAAGGAGCACTTTGAGAGTAGATGGCATTATTCTTGGGGAGGCTTAGTGGCTCCGACGGCTAGTCTTTCAAGATGACAAGCATTTTTTCTCAACACAACCCACCCCTGATCTATTTCTGCCCCCTTTACCAAATATAAGACTGAGCCGATTCTAAGGCTCCCACATGGTGACACTTTGAACGCGATTTGAGAGGAGTAGTCCAACTAAGTGCAAGCAGAGGGAGGAGTGGTGACAAAATGAACAATGTGACGCCTGCACTGAGGGACCACTGAGACGATGCCATGCACCAAGTTCATGCAAAAATGTTAACTGTTGCAAAAACTAGAGAACACATGTATATTCCTTTAGAATGGATTGAAGACATTATTAACGCAATAGCATATTACTCAATACTAAGGAATGCAACTGCGCACATGCACAGAAAATGTTTTTAACATAAAAGGCTATATATATATGAGATATATGAAAATATATATAAATATATATATTTGTATATATATCTGTATGAAGCATAATATGCACCCTTACTTGTCAACTGGGATTCTAGTTATGTTATGGATGTACTTTTAGCATCATACAGCTGTAGCTACCAAGAGACTGTTGAGTTCTGGGTAATGCCTGCAACCTGGGGATAAAATAGGGGTCTTGTGGGTATTTTAACCTGTTTTGTTTGCTTTTTTTATTGTTATGGAGAGTCAAACATGAATTTAAAATATACATGTAAAAGCCTTTTAATCCAATCAAATCCGAGGACATCTGTTGACAATTTACTCTGTACACCAGCTCAACATTTACAAAATTAATAAAGAAATGAAATGTCTTTGTGTATAGTGTGTATCCTTTTATGTGAGATGCTTGACCAACGTACACCCGACTGCAGATAATCATATTGTAGTTTTAAACAAACCAAGTGTTAAAGATAGGGTTGCCAAAAGACAAAAACAGCTACAAGGAAACACAAGACATAAAATTATCTCAAAGAGACCTAAAATTACCTTAAAGAAACGCAAAAGAAACCCAAACGCCTACAAAAGACACAAAACAACCACAAGGAAACACCTAATGACTACAAAGAAACACAAAGCAATTAAAAAAAAGACATACATTTGCCTTAAAGACATACAAACAACCTCAAGGAGACACAAAGTGACCACAAAACCACTACAAAAATGCATTATGACTACAAACCACCAGACTCAAATTTTGGCCCAAAAATAGCCTTATTTCTTGACTACAAATTGTTTTTGTTTAACTTCCCCAACTAAATCACAGGATTCATTATTTTATGTCAATGTTACAGCCTGCCCCACCACCAGGTTAAGTTGTAACAATAAGAGTGAAGTATCAAAAATTACACAATAACAAAAAACATAAATGAATACATACACTGATAACCAAATCATACTTAGTCTAATTCACTAACCTAGCCCTGTCAGATGTTTAGTACCTCACACAGAGTGAGCCCAAAATACAAGTCAAGTAACCAGTAAGAAAAATCCTGTTGCTGCACATTAAAGACTGTTTGACTGCTGTGATAGGGCAGCATTGTTGATTCTTTTTTCCTGACGTTTTCTATTTGGTTTTATTTGTTTATTTATTCAGTCATTCATTCATTTATCTTGTCATTGTCACATAGCAGAGAGAACATTCTTTGGGAATAGACCACACTGTCTTTCCCTGTCGCAAGCTCACCCCTATCATTTTTTTCATCAACTCTCCTGGCATGCTGAGAGACGGAATAAAATAGATAGAGATTATTTGTTTATTTGTCATTGCGGAATGGCAGTCTGCAGAGCTAGTGCACAGGCATCCTGCTCCAGCAGGGGGCAGAATAAGCTCATGTTGTGCACCTCAGTGTATTTCAGCCTGCAGCCTGTCTGCTGTCTGTGTGTTGTTTTGTGTGCGTGTAAAGGGTGAGTGGGAGCAGAGGACGGTCTGCTCAGGTGCTTTTTTTCCACAAAAGAACCTGGACACTGTGTGTGTGAGACTGCGTGTTTGTAATGTGACTAATTTAGATACCACCTTTCATCATTTGCACTTATGACAAAGAGGTATTTATTTTTATTGATCCGAAAGTAGCCATTCTGTTGAGCCAAACAGGCGCGGCGTGGCTTTGTTTTCGTAAAACCGAGACTTTCTGCCTGTTTCATGTTATTTAGTTAGATAGTTGTACTTTATGATAGTTGAGACAAGATGTCCACTGACTGCCAGAAGACCACTGCCAAGGCCATCCCGTCGACTAGGACTGTGACCATTAACGACGCGGCGCACATGCCCCAGGACTACTCCACTACTCCCGGAGGGACCCTGTTCAGCACGACCCCGGGTGGTACGTATTGCTGCTATACGTCGTTTAAACTTGTATGTGCCGAATAGACATGCAGTTAACAGCCGTCATGTGTGAGTTATCCTGTTATCACTGCACTGCTTTGTTGTCAGTGAGTGCAGGAAGCGCTCAGGCTAACTCCATGAGGTCGGCTGCTGTCATATGCTACTGTGCAGACCAGCTGCTAGCTCTGTGAGCTAACTGCTAACGCTAGCTAGCAAGTGTGTGGTTGCAAACAGAGGAGGAGACGGAAGAAGAGTCACCGATTCTCAGACAATAAAGTCATCTGGTCCCACGCCCGTGGGTGCTATAAAGTGATATCACTGCTTTCTCGTTAAATGAGACGTGTTTTCTGGATTGTTTGTGGGTTTTATCAGCTGATCTTTGAACGCTGGCGACACCTAACTGTCCTCTGCTGCTAATGACGCTCGAGGAGGTCATACGTCATCGACAATTAAAGCCGTGATTTGTGTTTTTTACAGAGCTCACATACTTTTGGTAAAAATGATCATTGAAGTTTTAAAGAGACAGTTCACCCCAAGATCAAAAATACATATTTTGTCTCTTACCTGTAGTGCTAGTTATCAGTCTGGATTGTTTTGGTTTGAGTTGCACAGTGATGGAGATATTGACTGTAGAGATGCCTTCAGTCAAATTCTTACAACTGAAAACATCAATGTGTCTTTTCAGAAATTATTACAATAATCCACAGAACTTGTGGTGGGTAATTTCAAGTAGGACCTGTTTTTCAAACTAGACCTGGCGATCTTATTACTGCACAGAAGGAAGCATGCTTCATGGATGAGATGTTTGTGCAGTGCTTGCCCCCAGGAACAGCAGCAAGCTTTGAAGCCAATTTTACCTAAAACAATAGGTGATATCATGGACATCGCAGCATGCCAGAGTATTTAGAAATCCTGACAGTGCACATTGATGCCGTCGTATACTGTATACCCCAGTGAAATTCCACAAAAGTATGAAACATTAGATACCACCAAGCCTAAAATCAGAGGATACATTTTTCTGAGTGTCAAAACCCCCTGCTAAATAAGTTGTTTTACTATGTGGATCATTGGGTCTGAAAACATTTTCAAAGTCGAGAAGAGTTGCAAGATTCAATCATCTTATCCCCATTCAAGTTAGTGGAGCTAAACTGGAAGTCAGGAGCTAAACTGGAAGTCAGGCTGTCAGTGCTGTCTAGTTCCATTACATTGGAGAAAAGACAAACTCTTAAGACAATCTCTATGGCAGTTATCTCCAACACTCAAACGCCATTTACACCAAAACAATCTAGACTAATAACAAGCATTACAGGTAAGAGGAAAAATATGCAGATGAGATCAAAACATTAATACCTTGCCATCTCTGGTTGCTTTTTTTTATTGGTCATGTGACGTCATTTGAACCTTCGTGTTAATATACGTATGCACAGATGATTCTTGTTATATATTTTGTGATATATTTTAATTAAGTTTTTAACAGTACTTGGTACAATATCAGTTTAAATCCAGATTTATTAGCATTTGATATTGGAATTTTTTTTACCTTATTAGTTTGATTTTAGAGTAAAATTGGGCTAAGCCTTAAGACCCAAACCTTATTCAGTTTTAAGATATTTTCAACAAGGAACTGGGCATTTATACTGGTTACACACATAAATGTAATGGACACAAACACATGCTTGACCATTAAAGCTCTGGTAGCAAACAGCGTTTGCATAAGCAGAGCAGCAGAATAATGGTGAGAAGTGTTAAAATGGATACACTGCGCACCTGCATGAATTTGATGGATGGATGAGTGAGCCACTAATACGCGTGAGACCTCAGTAATGTGTCTTAACTGACTCTGTGATGTCTTTCTGATGCTCATGCTTCTCTGTCCCTGCCTCTTCACACAAAAAGGTACCAGGATCATCTACGACCGGAAGTTCCTGCTGGGGTGTCGCAGCTCTCCGGTGGCCAAGACTCCTCCGCGAGGTCTACCTAACATTCCCGGGGTCACCAGTCCTCCCTCCAAAGACACAGATAAGAAGGTCCATAATGGAGAACTACTGAACAACAACATCCCTGCTCCCGATAGCAGCAACACTGGTATGTTCACACCTCAGACAAACATCACAGGCTAATATCAGACCCAGATTTAAGTGTAAATCCAAGTAGCTGCTGAAAACTAAACCACTGATGAATTTCTCACCTCAGTTATGTCACAGGAATCACTATCAGCCATCAGATCATAAAACTGTTCTCTCATAGCTGCCATTCTCTGTCTTTCATTGATGATGGATGCCAGCTTATGGTTTGAAAAGGCTGTGTATTGGCAAGAATCTGGCAATACAATATATAACACCATGCGGAAGTTACAATTCAACATAATGCAAAATATTGCAATACTGTAAACAAGGCAATATATTGTGAGTTTTAAAGAATCTAATTTGAGGAAAACTGTCAATGCTAGTGGTGCCTGTTTCATAGACATGTATTCTCTGTGTTTATGCTAGCAATTTGTTGATATGTGTGAGTGGAAGATTCAGAAGGTTGAAGATTACGACACTGTTATCTAGCAGTCGAGGTTTAAACATAACAGAACTTCCACATATTTTTGCTCGTAAACTAAAAATCAAATCAAATTAAAAATCAATGCAGTGTTTTTGAGAATCAATACAGCATCAAAAAACATAATAAAGTGATACTCAAGAGCAGTGATTAGGGATGTCCCTGATCCGACCTCAAAGATCAGTAAAAGAATATATCAGCTGTCACACAGGTGATTTTACCTGCAATGTTTTCATGTAGAGCAAAACCTTGTCAAAAAGCGCAGACGTTGTTAACTCCAAAACTCAGCTGTCTGTCTCTCCTCCACTCCGCTGAGCTCCCATGTGTAAGAGATTGGGGGCAAAAAACATCCTTTGTAGTGATATTTTGATACACCCCTGGTTTGAACACAAGATGCAAAGAGGTCATTTGTGCCATTCCATTTCATGTTCAAGATTATGTCGCTGTCAGCTGATTTCTGTTTTCGGAGGGCTTTGTCATTTTGCCCTAACCAGTCGGAAGCCAGCGATGTTACCTGTTCTGTCAACATAATTCTCAGTTGTCAGGAGCAGGTAACATTTTTCATGCCAGTTGCAGAGATATGTTGACTGTAGAGTTATTATTTCTGTAAGTCAACCTGCAGCAACCTGAACAGCTACATCCATCTCATCTACGCTTGTCAACACTTTCTTTTGCCATTTTTCCCGCTGTTGATGCAAGAAAACAACGTCTCCACTCTTAAACCTGCCCACAAAGCTCTGACTGGATCATTTTTTCTCCAAGTGGGAAACAGCCATCAGTGAGCACACCGCCAGACCTAATTGCTGAAAAAAATGTAAGATGTTGGCAGCAGTTTGGAGGTCTGGAACCAGCTAAGGCCTTATATGTTTCCTGATATGATTTGGTTTTTTATTCAGTTGTGGCTTTTTTAAACTCAGAAATGGATTGACTGAAAAAAACTTGCATAAGAAGTTACAGTCTGGCAGAACTATCTATTTATTTTAAAACTATTGTTTTTCAAGTTGTTTGTTTTCACAAGATAGAAACCTATTTGAAGGCATTTCAAGTTAGATGACTGACTCTTTGAGTAACTTGTCAAATACTGTAATCATGAACATTGCTTCTTTGCGTATCTATCACACTGTGATGAGCTCTTGCTAGATAGATAGATAGATAGATAGATAGATAAACAGTTTTACTAGCTAGTGATATAAATCCTCCAGTCTTCCTGAAATAAAACTTATTTTATTGAAATAATTATGATACCTGATTAATGATATGAAACTTATGATATGCAACTGTTAAAATTTGCACTGTAGCAAATCCTTTTATGTTCAGTTTTGAAATGTGCGCCTCTTTTTTTCATCAAGGTGATGAATCACAGTTTGAGATGGACATCTAGGAGGTCGTGGAACAAGTTTTACGATGTCAGACTTACCAACACGATGCTGTGAAGAGAGGCTCAGGAGCACCTTCTTATTTCCCATCATCCATTCCACAAAGACGGAGGTTCGCTTTCAGTATCTTTCAGTGTCTTAGCGTTTAAAAGTCTGTTTTATTCAATCTCATTTGCTTGTTTTGCCCAGAACAAATCTGTAATGTAACTTTTTCTGTCTGCCTCAAGGCTGAAACCTGATTTATGTGTGACAAAGTGTGCCTTCCTGTAGTGGCTACAAGTTTAAACTCGTCACTGAGAAGTACTTAATACCAACAACACCTCATCCCTAAGAACTGAGATGCATTCATGACAATGATGAAAAAGCATAAATTAAATTTTGCTGATTTATAACCATTCCATTAGGGGTTTCACTTAATGCGCTTTTATTTTTACACTTTTCCTGACAGCTGTCTTCGGATATTGCCTTGAAATGTTCAAGATACTGTATAATATGTGGATCGTGCTCTTAAAACGAGTTCTTCACCTGAAGTGTCATACAGAGAATGTAAAACATGATTTTGCTGATAAAATTTTTGAAACAGATTTTCACACGGTTTGTAGGGTGACAAAGCATTAAATAAAAAAACACCATTAAAGCAAGCACTTTTTGTCATGTTGATTGTGTCTTCTCTGTGAGTCTTGTTCTGGCATAATTGTAATTTTACAATAATCACGGTAATATGTTCATTGGTTCACTGGTTTGAATACACATTTCTCTATTGCCATCGGGCAGAGCAAAAAGCCATAAAAGTTGTTAGTTATAAATGCAATATAATAAAAAGTAAATATTTGATGACCACAACTAAGCCATAAGCAGCTTCTTTATTTAATAAAAGTGAACCCTAATTTACATTTAAACATGAAAGATCCTGACTGTGACATTTTGCAAAGCTGCTTGTAGTACTTCCTGTGCTCCCCTGATTCAGCACATGTCCTATCAGAGGAATTCCTAAAGAGCTCACTGGTGTCTGATAACCTCAGTCAGTGGACTGTATAAAGAGAGGTCAATAAACAACTGTACATAGCTGAGAGAAACTCCCTCTTTCCTAAGAGACAGCAAATTCATGTCTTGCAACATTTCCAAGCCACCTCTGCTGTTGGCACCTTGTTGCTTTTCAGTGTCTGTATTTTGCTGGACTCATTCTGAAGTGGCTTACCAGATTTTTTTTGATGAGTGAATTATATTAATGCTTCTAAATAATGAATGTCCTGGGACAACTCAGGCAGTGTTGCACTGAACTATTTCTGTGTTGGTAGGCTGTTGTGCAGAGCTAGTGTGTTGTTCCTCTGTTTGATTTCCAAGTTTGTGCAAAAAATGTGCAAGTAAGGTTGCGTTAGTCAATTAAAGGGACAGTTCACCCCAGAATCAAAAATGTAACATTTTCTCTTATCTGTAGTGCTGTTTTTAATCTAGATTGTTTTGTGTGAGTTGCCGTGTTGGAGATGTTGGCTGTAGTGACTCAACAGCAATATCTCTTTCTTTGAATCATGACCTTATTACTGATCCACATACCTTGTTATGAGCTGAGCTGTTTTATGCAGGAACTATTTTATTTCTCCCGAACTACACACACCAATTGTATCACTACACCGAAAGGAGCATGCATTCACTCATGGATGAGAGGCTCGTGACAGCACAAGATGTAACCATTAATAATGTCCCCTTTGGTTGAGCCACAACTTTAGCTAACTCGGTGTTGTTAGGTGTGCCGTAGGTACAGCAGGATTGATAAATAGCACAGCACAATAGTACAGGTAAGAGGAACAATATGTATTTTAATTTTGGGGGTGAACTGTCCCTTCAATTATCCAACTATGTCACTTCAAAAGTACCTATTGGTCCATTCAGTAAATGCAAAATCGGGCATCATATTTACTGAAAAGTCATGGAATTTCACAATTACATTTTCCAGGTCTGGACAAGTTGTTGAATCAGTCACCAAATTTTGGAAAAGTCATGGAAGTTTGTTGTGTATAAAGATTTTTTTTATAAAAATATCCCATGCATAATCTTCCATGTAATACAACATAAAAGAAAAGTCAGCTGTCGACGTAACAAAGCTGTCCAATGTGTAACAGCTCTTTGTGTACCATCATGTTTGTTTAGTCATTTTCTCGCTGGCTTTGTCTCTCCCTTCCCCTATGTCAACTAGCTGAAATTACGTTTGAATAGAATTTGAATCTGCCATGTTTAAAAACAGGGTGGCAAGAAAAAAAAATCATGGAAGAGTCCTGGAAAAGTTTGGAATTTTTTTCCATGAAAATGTGTGGTAAACCCTGTGTATACATATACACATTGTAGGGCAATTTGAATACAACTGCGGTCAAAAGTTTTGCAGTTTTGAGGAGTACAAGTTTGTGACAGGGCCCTTTACATCACTTTTAATTTGTAATAATCCCCAGTGAAGTAAGAGTGCAAATTCCCTGGCCACCAGGGAGTTTTGGACAGGAAGGTTCAGGATACTGAGTTGTTTTTCTCTGGACAAACAGGGTCAAGGTTGTGTAGCTCATAAGCAGATGGATTGGATACTTTGCTAATGTGTAACTAAGCATAAATACGCACATAGAACTTTTTGTGATAAGCCTGCGTGTAGCTCTCCTGCATTAAAACCGGTGAGAAGATAAACCACCAGGTGAATAAAACTGACAGTTGAGAGAGAACTGGTCCTGTCTGGTCTTGTCCTGGTTAGATGTGTGGATTGAACAGTTTCAGCTGATCAGTTCCAGTCCACCCTGTCCGTCCTCCACAGTAGCTTTAGCATCCAGACGTTGACTCTCTCCATTCCCTCACATTGCTCTCTGTTTGTTTGGGGTCTCCCCTTGTCACCTCAGCTTCCTGCCCCCCCCAAAATAAACAATTGCTACTGCTCTTCTCTCCCCCATTGACCCATCCCATAGTATAGTTTTTGCATAGTTCCACTCTGCCTGCCGGTTTGAACACAATAAACAAAAGGAGCCTTGCCAGAAGGGACACTAATGACCTCTGATGATGTGTGTGCTCTAATAGGCCCAAAGATGTGGATTAGAGGTGAGGAAGGCAAATACACTAAGATGTTAGCTGGTCACAAATCAGAGAGGACAAGTGGGATTAAGATGTAGATGAGTATCTATGAGCAAGTTGAGCCTCCAGGAAATGTTTTTGTCAGTGGATTTCATTCTGTAATAGCAACTGCTGTGAGATTCAGAGGCAATCACTACAACACTGTAAAATCTGACAAGTTGAGCTTACCTTTAAAAAATCTTGGTAATGGATGCCTTGAAAAAAGAAGAAGTAAATATAACTATTAATCTTCAGTTATGTTTACTTTATATCTAAGTTACTTGAATTTTGTTGTATTTACTTAATTTTGTGAAGTTGCTGCAACTTAAAAATGACAAATGGAATTACCTTGTTCTTCCTAAATTTTAACAACTTCAGTAAACCAAGTTTGTCAGACTTAACTTGATCATGACAAAGAGGACTTTTTCCAATGATGAAGTTAATAGATCTGCAAATTCTGTTTTCTTAACATGTTCAGAAATAAACAAATATAATTGACTAGTTTGCAGTTAGTTGAATACATATGAATAGCACAGTAAATTTGGTTCGATGACGTTGCTAAACTTGAAAGATTGATTTAATTTAAGTTTTTTACGTTGCAACATCACAAAATTGAGTAAATATAACTACATTTTAATGAAACTTGACAATGTAAAGAAATCATGAATTAAAATGAATAGTTATATTTACCTACATTTTTCAAGGCAGTAACTCAGATAAAAACTTGCCTTTCTTCTGTCTTGTATGTTTTCATTTTTTTTTTAAATATTGCAGAAGCGTTGACTTGTGTCACATGACTTGGACTCATGATTGGACTCGAGACAGACTAGACTCAGAAATTTGATGACTTGGCCCGACACTCGACTTCACAAAATCTAAAAAGATCTGTAACTCCACTTGGACTTTAACCCTTTGAAGCCTGTGAAATTTAACTGAATTTCTCTAGGAAAAAATGTGAAGAAAGCAATTAGCAACTTAAAAAGAACCCCCCCCCAAAAAAAAAAATTGTTAAAAGTCAGAAGTTACTTTTCACCTTTTACTGTAATTTTTCTGAATTTGCCCTTCAAATTGCATGTTATGTTATGTGGCTCATTCCAAATTGCGTCAGAGGTAGAACATTCAAATATAAAACATCACACTCATGTCAAAATATAATATTTTAATATGTTTTCATATTTTATGTACAAAATAAACATTATATTGTATAAATATATAAAATATTGTGTACCACCCAGTATGGATGAAATATTTTGACAATCAACTTAACAGTCATATACTGTCATTCATTGTAAGAGCCCATGACTAGGAACTTTAAATTGAATATTTAAACATTATTTTTTACATGAAAACAGTAAAAATGTAGTCTAATTAAAAATCAGGATTATACTCTGTCAGTAGCTGCAGTGAAAACAGTGATGTGCTGGCGTTCAGTGACATCCGCACTCTTCAACAATCATGTCCTCATGATGCCGCAGGGCCAAATCGTCGTGCTCGTAGTACAGCATGGAGAGCGGGCTGAGGCGCGTTGGCACGCAGGACGGACAGGACACTCTTTCAGGATGGTGATGTTGCAGAAGGCTCTGAGAAATATAGGAAAAATTCACATTGTAAATAATACAATAAGTATATTGTACAAATATTAGTAAATAATTGTAAATATATATTTTAAAAAACTGTATTAAAAATCAATTTTACCTGCATGTATGCGTGATTGGTGGGGCTGAAGGACTCATCCAGTGGTGAAGGACACTCTCCCTCGCAGCGAAATGCATTGTAGCGTTTAGGGTGCACTATCCACTCGTCCCAGCCGATGTGGTCAAAGTCCACCCACATGTCTACTCTCCGACACAGCGGCCTCTGGGCCGGCTCTGCTGCTGGTGCAGCAACAGTGGGTGAAGCTCCTGCAGCCACCCTCATCCTCTCCATTCTGTTCCTTTTGTGGCGTCGACTTTGGCGGTCACTGCTCACTCTGTCCATTGTCACATACTTTGAGTTCTCCACAGTGTGAATGAGGCTGTATGCTGCCTGGCCTTCCTGGGGCATGTTATGTTTAGAGAAGATGACCATCATGACCCGGTTTGTGGTTGGATGGTGTATTTTTCTTTGCTTTAATCCCAAATTTTTGAAGAGGGACTTCTCCCCTTCATCACCAGCACCGCTCCCATGGTCCCCCTCAGGCTCTCCTGAGGCCTCTTGGCTCGATGCTCCGTCTCCCTGATACAACCAATATTTTAACAGCGCAGTCGCATTAAAAACCTTCCAGGAAGACTTTGTGCTGCTGGCTGATGTGTCAAAGCTGCCCAGGAAAAGCTGCTCATCCTGGCATGATGTGCTGCCCAGGTCACAGCTCTGCTTTCTGGAGTGATATAAATCCACAATGGCATGCTTAGAGCGGGAGAAAGCAGGTAGTCTGATCCGAAGCTCTGCCAGCTGGACAAGGTCACTGGTAGAGATGGAGGACATGTCAAACGTGACGGTCCATCTTTCACCAACTTGATAGCAACCTAAAAATGAAACAAAATATGTAAATGAAAACTCAGATTTACACACAGCAGTCTGGAGGATTCTGGACAAACCAGATCAGTGGACAAATGTCACAGCAGTGGAGCGGGAGGGTGAACAGGACAGGATGTGTATTGAACCCCCCTGTGCAAGGACGTCTGAGGGCTAATATACACACCCTCTCACATAAAACAGAGAAAGCCTTTAAAGTTGAATAAGCATTTTGACACTTGCTTGGTTGTAAAGAGGGAGGGTCTGATAACACAGATAATGCACCAATCAAAGCGCTGCTGGAGGAGGATAGAGTACACTGAGTAGAAACTAACACCAACAGTATACAGCCATATAAGCACTGGAAAAAATACTGTTTACTCACCTCTGGCCATCAGACTGGTGACGGAGTCAGAACTGCGTGGTAACAAAGTGTCACCTTGTGTTGTAATGACAGCAACTGAGGAATCAGCAGTCCTGAAGGAGCGGTACAGCTGCATCATGTACATTGGGTATCTGCTGTGATGATTAAATGAGAGATTTCTAAATGCTAAACTTGTCTGGAGGCCTGTGAGATATTTTTGCCCCTGTGTGGAGAAAACAACTCCAAAAGAACAGAGGAGGAATGTGCAGAAAACTGTTAGGACTTCCATTTTTACTTTAAATCTACTCTGACAGAAATGATCGAGAGGCAAAGATCTCCTTCCTTCCTTCCGCTGCTCTCACGCTGAACTGATGTGATGTGCAGACGGAGCTCCAGACAGGCCCTTTTTATAGTGGGCAGCTGCCCTTTGATGACCCCTGACCACTCCAGGCATCTGAACGGCCCCTCTGATCATCAGAGCACACCAGAGAGGGGGGACAAAGAAAACATTTAGCCAAGGTCATTGTCCTGTCAAACTGCCTGGCCTTTTATTCTTACTTCAGGAGCCTAATCCTTCTGAAATGTAAAAATCCATTAACAAACACTTCACTAAATGCCGTATAGCCATTAGCACCTTTCTGTTCAGTGAAAGTGGCAGAAGTAATGTAAAATTTCACACATACAGAAACTAAGAATAAAAGACAGAATTTTAAAAAATACGATTTCAAAAAAAGACAATACACAAAAAAAATCACAAAAGAAATAGGTCTTTATTTATTAGCAAACAACAAACACAACGCTATTGCGTTCTTGTCAATCAGGAATGCGTAAAATGGTAACATACACAAAACTGTATGATGCTCAGTAAAGCGTGTTTTCAAATGGTCACAGTAGTGATATCAAACATTTAGTTTTGATGGAAGTGGAATAAATATTACAGTACAATAGGTAACTTAAACTACCCAGTGAATCTCAAAAACAAAAAAAAAAAAACATGCAAACATCAAACGCTGAATAACAATGTAACTCTAAAATTCTCTTGATAGATAAAATTTGTATACTGATGTTTTATGGTCTTGTAAGTTATCAAAAAGAGAACATTTCATATTATATGTCTTCACTTTATGAGAGGCTCATGTGGTTGTAGGTCAGTTCATGCAGTTCACTGACTGAGGTCTGACTGGACTCATTTGTTTCCCACTGCTGATGGTAGCTGACGATGATCTCCTCATAAAGCATTGAAGAAGTTCTTCATCTGTGTATAAAAAGGTATTTAAGGATCACAATGGATCAGAAACAAAAGCCAGATAGGAAAACTGTAATGTGTCAGTGTGATGATTCTCCTCACAACAAAGACTTTTAACCCTTTTTCACCAACATGGAAACAGGTTCTGTTCTGATTCCTCCACCTTTATACCCCTTTCCACTAAAATTATTGTGTACGTGTTTTTTGATTAAGGGAAAACCATCTTAGAGCCTATGCCTTTCTGTTTGTTTTAGTGGTATGACACATTCAACATAGCGGACGGGCCAGAAACCAGGTTAGTAAACAGTAAAAAGCAGCATGGAGGTCAGTAAAAATGTTACAGTGGTTATGTCTTTTTATCTCTTGCTTATTCAGTCCCAGTTTAAAACTCTGTGCAGACTAATTTGGAATAATGTTTGAGCGCTGCTAGGGCAGAGACGGACAGTGTTTTGTGGTGGCACATCAATGCATCTCACCAGTTAAGGGGCTAAAATTAGTTTCATCTAGGTGTTGTATTTCCATCACTGCCAATTGAAGCTGGGGCCGAGCAATACCCTTGGCTACAGCGAAGTCATTTGATCCGGATGTAAATGCCAATCTTATTTTTTTTCCATTTACATAGCCAGACAAAGCCAGATGTTAGCAGGTGTTAGTGGTTTTTTGCAGTGGGGAGGGGATTAAATTTGAACTGATCAGAACATTTTGACTCTAAATTGTTTAGAGCTAATTTAGTGAAAAAGAGGTGTGTGAGGATGAGAGATGAGGTCTCAGGACGGGGCCCCCGTGTGGTTTACCCAGGTGTAGCCGCCATTACATCACGTACCTGAGTTATAAATTCTTCCTGCACCTCTGGATCACGCTGGAACTCCACACTGGCATCAAGTTGTAACACAGGTGTCTTTTTCAACTTCTCAAAATGTATTCTGCAAAAAGAGAGTCGAGCTGTAATAGACGGACCACCTCAGACCACACACTGTTGAACGTCATCTGTTCACGGCAGAACAACTAACAGCTGCAGGGAAAGACATTTCAAAGGTGATGATCAAATAGGAATCTGTGTAAAGCATCCTGTAATACAGTGTCTGTAACACTGCTGGTGTTTGTTGTTTTATTTTTTGATTTTTGCAGTCGTTTACCCATCATAACAGCTAAATAGCAATTTTAAGTGTAATGTCCTTATATTTTTTACATCATGCATATCAGGCCTGCATCCACAAAATCCACCTGAATGTAAAAATGCCTCAAAAATGGTCGATCATCTTCATAATTACTATGAAGAATTACATCACACTTCCAAATGGCACATGTTTTATTTAACATTTCAGTGGTCACTGATACTCAAAACAAAAATCTGATGAGAAAAAACAACACAGACATGATGTCATTAACACTCACTCAGTGGTCTTTTCAACAAGCCACTTCTCATGCTGAATGTGCAGCTTTTCCAGATAGTCCAGTTTCACTCCTTTCTCTTCTGCCCTTCCGCGATGCTCTAAACGCTCCATACATTTCTGAAAGATGACAAGAGTATGTCTTTTTAAACACAGAATAGAGTAAAAGTCAAAGATGTAACATTATAGTAGCAAAAATATAAATATAAACAGCCACAAGTTAAAATTTTGTGCTGCAAACATGCTTTTACCTCATGACTGTTGTTAGATTTATTGCATCTCCTCAATGTAACGTGAAATTGTAACATGAATTCTCCTACGTCCATACCTCTGGAGGGGCTCTGAGGTAGATGATGCCCTCCAGCTCCACCTGGTGTCCAAACTGCTCCACCAGGAGCGAGTGCCAGTCCTGGTAGACTGCCCACTCTGTAGAGTTGATACAGCCCAGCTCAAACATGTTCAGGGCAAAGATGTATCTGACAGGACAGAGAGGCAAGTTTAATTACGAGCAAACAAAATAACAGAGAAAGCATTTGCTCGATGCGTTAATAGTGCATATTTCCATTTCATGCTAATTCTAACCTGAATACAACTTTGATTATTGGCAATAATAATAACAATATACTGGTAATGTGGGGACTGTGGAGTAGGTCTGCAGCTCACTGTGGTTAAAATTTCTCTGGCACAGAAGATCAACACTTTCTCGCACATGTGGGATGATTATGGGCTTCCTCAAAATTGGGGTTCCCTGACATGACATCACTTTCTTTGTCTTGGCTCAATCACCTGTCGCTGTAGATTGAGCGCTCATACACCTGGACAGGTGTTCCCTGTGAGCTGAGTAGGCGAGCTGGAGGAGGCTGCAGCTGCGTTCTCAGTCGGCTCATACAGGAATATGTCTGAAATGTGTATGACCAGCGCTGAGGGTCCTGGTACATCATCTGCAGCAGGTTGCTGACTGTCTTCTGAGGTGACGCGTCTGTCTTCTGTCAAAGACATAAGCAGAGATGGTCAGGCTTGTCTTCCTTTGATTTTTGCTGGGAAAAGATGTAAAGGTGAGGAAATGTGCACATGCCTTTGAGGTCCCGCCCTGAATGTTCTGCCATTTGCTGACTGGTTCTGCCACCACCTCCCAGTATGGACACGCTGACTGCAAGAGTCTTGCAAAGGTCGACTTTCCAACAGCTGTTATTTTAGAGGACATAACACAAATTATATATTACCAACATTCACAGTTTGGCACAACATTTTCTAATTTTGAAGTACTGTAAATATGTTGATCTTAGGGACTGTTTTTTATGAGAAGGAAGTGGCTAATGCATATGGGAGAGGCTTTTCAAATGATTTTTTATGCCCAAGGAAGGGATTTATGTTTTTATATTTGGCATCGAAGAGGCACAATCAACTTTGAAAAAAACAAACAAAAATATGACATTTATTTCTGCTCTCCTTCATGCATGACAAAGGCTCTTTTTTTGTTTTCAACTTTCGTCTTTCGATTAACAAGGTGCAAGTTTTTATAATCTAATCACAGTTGCCATGCCAAGTTATTGATATTCTGGCCACTGCTGCCACAGTTGTATTAGGTACAACTTATTTGGAGAGCAATCATTATCAGTTCATGATGCTAATGTGGACTGTGTGCATGTTGATTGGGTGAGATTAGATTAATTTTATTAATCCAGAAGATATTTAAGGGCAAAGCAGCTCACAGTAAAAAGAATAACACAAGACAATAACAGAAAATTAAAAACAACAGATAAAACAACAAACTGAAAAAAAACACAAGACAAGTAAACACTAAAAAACTAAAACCTAAAAATAAAAATTGTGCTGTGATGTGTGTGCTTATTAAATTTTGTTGTTTTGTGTGTGGCTGTCACACACCCACTTTAAATTTATATACAGCCTGAGTGATTATGATGCAATTTGTAATGAGGATTTGCATTTCCCTAAGAAATCAGCTGTTCGTTTTTGTGATAATGCTCACTCCTGTGCCGTTTGCTGGTTGTTTTGCCTCCAATACTTAAGTTTGGTGTAAAAATAGTAAAATACGGTGGTTTCATGTGTCAGGAGGGTCACGTGTATCGGGAAGGGTCATGATAAAAAAAATAAGTCACACCCCTTCTCTGATAAATTAAGAGCAGAGCAGTCCTTTATACAGATCACAGACCACTAACACGCTGTACGTTTTTTTAAATACTCTAAAAATGCTGATCTTACCAATGTTGCCCTCGATAGAGACCCTCTTCACTCGAGCTGTTTTATTCTCAGTTGCAGTTGAGAGGCACCTTGAACAAGATAAACTGAGCTTCCGTGACTTGTTAGCCATTGTGTTTAAGTAAGTTGTCTGTTTTATGGCTGTGTTTCCAACTCGCAGGAGGCTGTCAGGTGTCTTCCACTGTGAAGGAGGCGCATTAACATTATATCCAAATCTCCTGAACGGTATCAAACCTGTTTTTAACTCGGAAACACGGTGTAACAAAGCGCATCGACGCAAGGCAGACATTACGACAGGCATAAATACAACTACAAAGAGATTGTCACATTCATTTGCATTTCACTCGGTATTTGCTAATATAAGTGTTAGTAAAGACTTTGCATTACCGCTGAGCTAAGCTCATGGTAGCTAGCTCCTCCTTTCCATGAGGTATGCTAACATCAGCTTTCGTTAAAATAGTCAATTTATGACTAAATGTGCTACTAATGCTACATTTGGGAGCGCCGATATATTGACTTAATTATTCATGTGGCGTTCGCACTCAATTTTAACATATTAGCTGCTGGTAGGTAAAATTATTTAGGTAACTTCATTTTAAATTATGCCCAAATGCTAAAAACAGTAGAAACATAAACTACTTCCGGTGTCGTGTTCTGTGCTTTCACAATCAAAGTTTTGACAAACCACAACCTGCCCGTTTGAAGAGAAAAGTGGTGGCAAAAGATGAATTCGCTCTTGCTTGGGTTTCACAAATTTACCGTTCAGATTCAAAGACGTTTGAAGGAATGACCGTACGAGTTTGGTCGCAAGGAAACTATAAAATATTTTATTTTATATTTCCTTGATCATAAATCCGGAAGTACTTCTGTTTCTACAGATGAATGAGGTCCATGAGGTCAATGGCTTTATTTACGTTTATGCAAAAAGTAAGTAGACGTAAACTATTAAGTGTTGACATGAAGTATATATAAACTATAAAATGTATATAAACTATAACGTGTTTATAGGCCTAAATAGAATTCGTTTTACGCAAATGTATTTGTGAAATATAAGATGTAAAATTTTTGCTTTTTATTTTCTGAGTTGTGTACCTGAGGATAATGCATGCTTAATTTAGTCACTGAATCATTTGGATCATGTCTCTTTGTATCTCACAATTAATCATCAAATCCCCCAATTTTCCCCAAATTTCCTTGGTTTCTAGTGACATTATAAGTACTTAACACCACACAGATTGTGGTGTCTGTATCAATTTACCCTAAGCTTACCATTTTTGTAGATCACTGATTTTCACAAACAGCCAAAAAATACATTTAATTGAGATTAGAGTGATATTTAATCATGTTTGTTGTTTAATGATAAGCATTTTGTTGGCATAGTTTTCAATCATGTTCAGCTTCCCCACCAGGCATTAAATCACAAATGTTAATTCTCATCTCTGTTTGAACAAAAGTGTTAATGTGGGATAGTTATACAAAATTTGTGACTTAATGGACATCAGGTGTTTTATTTCATTAACTCATGCCACAGCATTAACAGCAACAATCTGCATGAAAACGTCATCTTAAAGAAATAACTAATTTTAAAATCAAACGATACCATACTATGTGTCTGGAGCTCCGTAGGCACTAGTTTTTCTTACATTATTGTATGTGACGATGTCAATTAACATTCAAAATCCATAACACAGGTGCTTAACAAAGGTTCAATAAAAATCCAGTTGCACCCAAATGACAATATTATGATTATCTATGTAACTTAGTAAAGAAATATAATATGATTTGATAATTTAGTCAACGGTCACTTGCTAATAATTCATATTTTGTTTGTTACTGAAACACAAGTACAGAAATTCATTTAAAAAGCTACTGCAACTTTTTTATTTGTTAAAAAACACAATCAGACTTTGTAAGAAAAACATTTCACAATCATTTAACAATCAAATAAAGATTTACAATTTACATACTAAAAACTCTTTGCAATTATTTCTTAATTAAAACAAAAAAGGATTAAAAAATGTCAAGATTTGACTGCTCTTGGCCCTCATCAGTGTTGCGTCAGCAGTGCATCTCAGTAGTTTGTATTTTTGATGGTTATCTTTTGAGCCGCCTCAATCTTGTAATCATTGATACCTGAGGAGGAAAAAGGGCATTTTTTTAACCAAAGTCAAATTAAAGCAACTCATCAAAGAAATAAAGACAATGCTTTATTATTGAGACAATCATTGTAATGTGTGTGTGTTCTCACCCTCACTGAGAGCAGTGCCATCTGAGGAGAGGTGCCAGTATCTTCTGTCGCTCTGTCTGGCCTGCTCTCCATTCACCGCACTCAAGAAAGGTCCCCACAGGCTGGACTCCTTCTCAAACCTGCCAACCAGCATCAAATATTACTCAAGGTAGGCAATCACACAGGACTCAAAGGTACAGTGTGTAAGATTTAGGGGGATTTAGTGGCATCTAGCGGCTAGAAATGCAAACTGCAACCAGCTGGAACTTCAAAAAAACAAACAGACCCAGTGATTTAAACCATTAGAACACAGAATGAAGCAGTTTCACATTGAAAAATTAGTCTTTTTATGGCGCCGCTTGTCATGGAAGGTCTGCTAAATATAGTGACAGACAAAAGATGCTAATGGCTCTATCTAAAGTCAGTGTTTGGATTTTCATGTAGAGACATGGCGGTGCAACATGGCGATCACTGAGGATGAGGACCCACTCCCTATGTAAGTAAAAGCATTTCATTCTAAGGTCTCCTTTATACTCAACGTTACATACTGTAACAGAAATGCATGGAGCCTTCTGCCTGTGCTCTGCATCATTTCGTACATGTTTGGGCACATTTTCTGAAAGTTTACAGATAAGGACAAAAGCAGCAGTACCACCAGAGATCCTGGAGGCAGTGTAGCTAGTTCAAGCAGGATACGACTGTAGCAGAAGATTAAGACATCTAAATAATGGCAGAACTTAATGTATTTGTAATATATAATAACATATAGGAATATATAGTGAAATAGGTGAAAAGAATCCTCTGTTCACATGTCGGGATGTATATAATGGCTGCATCTGCCGTCTACAAGGCTGCCTTTGTTTAAAGGTACATTATTAAGACCTCCTCCACTGTCGCCACATTTGTTGTTATGTGAAACTTTTGACTCCGCCCTCTAGTGCCATCAATTGGCTGTTTCTATGCCAGCATCAAAGATGCATGGATGTCTGAGGGTAGTCATGTTTATAACATTTAAATCGGACATATTGATTTTCGTATGTAAAGGGAGTATCAATGAGCCTGAAGGTAACAAAACCCCAACATTTATTATTTTCGGGTGATTATACACTAAGGAAAACATATTTATATTTAATTTCATCCATTATATCCCCCTTAAATCCTACACACTGGACTTTTAAAAAAATCTATGAAAAGAAATGCACATGGACACATTATATGAACTCACGTGAAGCCAACATCTTTTCCCTTAAGAAGTTCAAGAGCCTCCAGCAGAGAGCTTCCCTTTGGCACATTCACAGAGTAGAGAGCAGCTGCTCCGCTCAGCGTCACCACCTCCACCGTCAGCATCACTTTGGTCTGGCTTGGTAAAACCACCACGGGATCTGCAGGCTCCAGCACGAGGGTATCTGTAGGAGCACATGCCACACAGTGAAGACACGGACACAACGTGAAATAAAAATCGACCACAGGGGGGCCGACGTAATGCTGCACATTACCATCCTCGTTGAGGCAATCCTTGCTTTTAACCGACAGGTAGGATTTCTTCTGGAGAGCAGGCAGGATCTGAGAAACAGCCATTGGGTTGTGGTACGTGTTGCTTCTGGCGTCTGTCCTCATCGCCTCCATTGAGGCAGCACAATCTGCAATATGGCTGCCCATTGCCAGTAAAGCCTTGAACACAACAGACGGGTACATTTCAGCTGCAGAGATTTTGTTTCAAACGGTAAAAGAGACAAAGGGAGTTAAACAAATGGATCCTTACTTGAACTGCGAGGCCTGTGCTGAACTCATTGCCAATATGACCGTCGTCCCTATGAGCGGCCAGGAGCGTCTCCTTGATCTTGCTGAGGGCTGTGTCGAGCTCAACAGCGTTCTGCACATGACCAGCCTCCTTCACACACTGGAGCGCCATTCCAGCCATGGCAAAGGTGTCTAAGGAGAAACCATCGGGTAAAATGTGCAAATTTAACGCACAGAGGGAGAGTTTCATTTCAAGCACAAGAAGAAACTAAACATCTGTGAGCGGTTACTGGATTCCTCTCAGATAAATATTGTGGTGGTGTTAACAGAACTGAGGCAAGTACACTCTGCGACCCTGAACTTTCATTCTGGCAAATTACTGTGAGATGACCAAAGGTGAGACCATGTCATTGTTTTGCAAGTCAAAAGAAAGACTCGAGTCTTTCAACTCAAGCTCCAAGTCAAGTCCCTGATCCTTAACTTGGAGAGGGAGACCTAAACAAGTCATAATGTGCAATGTAATTCCATTTTAACAACAAAGTGATATATTCAATTTACAAATATGTATGTATGCAAGATATCAAGTATTTTTCAAGTTAAAAGGCTAAGATTCAAGTAAAGACACAAGTTACTGATGTTAAAGTCCAAGTAAAGTTAAAAGTCTTTTTTGATTTCTGAAGTCAGTTTTTTTGTGACACGAGTTGGACTCGAGTCCAAGTCATGTGACTTTAGTCCTCACCTCTGAAGATGACCAACTAGTATTAATCACTAGTATCTTTATGTAATTTACCTGTTTGAATTACTCTAAATATAATGCAACAACACAGCACAGTTGTTTTTTTTTAAATCTTTCATGCTCTCACTCCACCAGCATGAGTGCTAATCAGTCTACCATTAGGCAATTTATTGACTTTTTTTATCATAAGAATTGGAATAAATCATTGCCTTCACAATTTCTCTTTTATATTTATTATTTAACAGCTACAGTAAAACATTACTCACCAATACTCTCAGAGTCTCCGTGTTTGAAGAGATTATTTTCTGCTGCCTTGATGAGCTTGTTGCTGACATGGTTGTTGACCCTGATGCCGCTCACACAAAGAGCGAGCACACCCAGAGAGTACTGGTAATAGTTGGTCAAAGGGCGGTGGCTGACTGTGCAACGCAGAGGAGAAATAAAAGAAACCATATTATATTAAAATGCGTCACTGTAATTTTTCAGAAGCTAAAAAGTACTTTATTTTGTTCTTAGCTTGGATGGCATTTTGACATGGTTGCTCTAATGACCGATCCCAAAACTGCAGAATTCAAACAAAATACAACCTTAACACTCAGAGATGTAATTGACACTTCACAGCTATAAAGCTTAAATAGAGCCATTATGAAAAAGGATGTATTGGTAATGTTTGCTGGTAACATACAAAATCATAAATTATGAAATGTTAAATTGTTTCATTGTCATTGAGCAAATTAGGCCCAGGGTGTTGAGATTTTAAACTTTAACGTAAAATATCTCGGATTTTTTTTTCTGAGAAAATATCCTCACAAAACAACCATTTTGTAACACAGTGTAAAACAGGACGAGGAACACTTTTTATGACAACTGCTGGCATCCAACAGGTCAAAGGAAAACTTACCGGCAATATGCTCTTTTTCTTGCTCCATCTGATTCTTCAGGTGTGTCAGCAGCGGCTCACTCTTCTCACTGACGGTGAAGGTGATCGTGGTGAGGTCGTAGCAGGAGGACTTCAGTGCAAGAGTGTAAAGTGCTAAGAGGCCAACCACAGACTGACTGTTTGAGAGAGAGCTGACAAAGACACAAGAGACAAAGGTTCAGGGAAACGATCGGTTCAAGCCCAGATTTAAAATAGCATTACAGTGTATCAAACAATGAAATACCTTTGAAGGTCATTGTGCAAATCATTTTTCAGTTTGTTAAGGTGATCACTCTCCTTTGCGGAGTTGTGGTTGTCAGAAAGTCGTAATGCCAAGTGGACGCTGGGATTGGGGAGTCCTTCCTGCGTCTCCAGTGAGCGAAGGAGATTCTTATTAAGTGACAGGTGCAGCTCTCTGTTGGATCCTTCAGTATCTGGATTCAAATATTAAAAGAAAATCTCAGTAAATTTAATTCATAGCCATAAAAAAGAGATAGATAGACAGACAGATATTCAGATAGAATAACACTAGAAGAGAAAATTCTATGTATATGTATAGAAAAATGAACCTCAGCATACTCTGTAAGAATTACATAAGAATATACAATGATACACTATAAATATACAAAATAAAATCACTAAAATATTCATAATATATAGAAAAAATCTAAAATAATACATTTATCCATGGGATGACATACTGCCCGCATAAATACATAAACAAGTGTGCAAACTTGTTGATGATTTTTTATTTTTAAGAGAGCAGATATACTAATACTCTCCTGCTGACATCAACTTGAACTTTCGCAGCATTGCAAAACCAGAACTGCAGCATCAGCAGCCACAACAAGAGGATCATTTAGAGAAGTTTCCTTGCTGTGTTCAAGATCTCTCAGTGTCTCTCATTTATGAAAAAAGTCACAGCATGATCTGTGTTATACAACTATTAAACAACTTCTGTTAATAAGCAAGATGAAGTCTATTCAGATTCCTAGTAGTAGATGATTGTGAAATCAGTGAATGTCTGGCCTGGTGAGTCAATTTGTTTGTAAAGTTGGTAATTTCCAGAGTTCAGACAGATTTGGTAAGAGTAGTCAGAGTTTTTATTGATTGGTGACAGATTTATAAAAGAAAAATAAAATACTTACCACATGGTTTACCAGAGGTAAAAGCCAGGAGGCTTGTTATTATGATCAAAGGCAGCATTTTGGATACCCTGTTGGATATCACTGTCAGTTTAAATTAATCAACATATTCGCCTGAAATGTTACAGTAATAATGCAGATATAGGTCTACTGTAAAACGGATAGATCAGAAAACTCTTGCCATGATAGTATTTACGTTTTTGAGGAAACAGTTAAACAATTAATCAAAAATAATTGGAATATACTTGTAGACTAACTCTAGATACACGACAATCTATTCCGCGATGTTAGGTTAATGTTATAAGATCGTAATTGCAATGTTATCACTGTATTTTAGTCATTAGCTGGTAAGCCTTTAATATTTTTGCAGTACACAGTGGTGTCTTACCGCCGCAGAGACTCACTCCAGTGTGAAGAATAACAGCTGAGTAAGAACAGAGGCAGAGACAACAGCTTCTAGTATTTCACTGTCACATGACTCGTTATTTGCGATGACAAAGCGATGAGAAAAGCAAGACGGTCCCTTTAAACATACCTTAAATGGAAGGTTGGAGATATCTATCTTGTCAGCGCATATACTCTTTGGTAAATACGAACGAATAAACAAGAGGCAGATGACTATCTTACATTACACAAATCGGCGAGCGACTCTCGTTTAAAACTGGCATTTTAACTAATGCCAACCAACGTAAGCAGCTACGACTGGTGCTAACGCTTCAAAAATAACTTAGTCAACTTTGTTCATGTGAGTCACCGACTGTTAAACACTAACTTCAAGTTGTTCGTTTTCCGTAACTACAATTCCCACAATTCTCTGAACGTAACGTACGTACTTTCTAGAATATTGACGATACTTCTGGCGCGACTCACTTTTTCAGAATAGCTACCCAAAAGCAAGCCCACCATTCAGGCAGCTCAGACCACAGGGGCATTTAATGTGGGGGCTGTTTCTGCATGCAAGTTGCTTCAATATTAAGTTAGTGAGACTTTCGCGTGTAAAGCCTGTTGCTGTGTGCTAATGGCGTCATTCCGGAGGAAAACAAAGTGGACTGACGGAGACTAGCTAACGTTAAACATCAACAACAAAAACACGAAGGGGCAGGGCAGCTGCACAGGTCGGTCTGTAACGCGACAATGTTACATGTCTGCTTTACTTATTGAAAGTTGTTATTCGGCACAGGGATGAAGCTGTAATTGTGTCGTGTTAAAGTACTAGCTTGTTTTATCTGTAACGTCATACTAAGGTTAAATTTAACAGTGGCGTTATCGCTAGTAAAGATTATCAGCCAGCTGTCCTCGTGTAAACAGAGTTATAACTTGTTGAGCTGTGTGTTTGTTTCATGTAAACCTACACGACGCACATCTGCTTGGTATTGATGTTCTAGATCAGCTCGGGTCAGTTTTCAGTGAACTACCCGTGTCACCTCCAATAATTTCACCGACTGGACCACCCTGTTCCCACTAGCAGTGAACTGGGGTTCCTGCCAGCCATGTATTCATTTTCAGGCCCCACAAGCATCCCTGAATTTGATCTCGCATCTCCAAGTACGTCTGGCCATCTACAGAGAGCAACTCTCTCTAACAAGTATGTAGCCAAAGGTTTGGGTCCTCTCCACACGTCAGAAATGCAATGGCAACACTTGGGATATTCTGTCAGTCTTAAACTGACATTTGTCTCTCTCTATCCCACAGCAGCTGGGGGACAAGGTGCCTCAGGAAGCACAGGAGGAGAGTTGATGATGAGTAAGAGATGCACAGACTTGATATCTAACAATGCTTTGGAGTAGTCACATATGAGTGATATGATGCACACCAGTCAGCCAAACCATTAGAACCACTACTGAATAACACGAGGTGAACAGCAGTGATCATCTTGTCACAATATAGTGTTCTGGTGGTGAAAACCCTTGGTCATTGCATTCATGTGGATGCCACCTGACACGCTACACACACCCAAATATTCAGTGTGTTTACATGATGTTAAGGAAAGTGGCAATATTGTGTTAGGCCGACTAAAGCTAGACTTCTAAAATACATGTAAACATGTTTGTCTGACTAAATTCTTACCAAGTTGAATTACTCGAAGTTGAACAAACACACCTAGATAATGCAGTTTGGATTCAATTTATTCTTTTATATATAAGCCTCAACCTGACCTGAAATGGCCAAGGCTTTCTACACATGCTCCATAGTCCCTGCGCTGGGCTTTGACCCGGGAGTCAAACAGCATACAATTGTAGACGAAAGCCAGGAAACACAAAAGAAGAAGACGACCGGAGAAAAATCAAACAAGACAAAGGCACCTAAGTGAAGTGTAGAGCACATATGTAATGTACAGAAAAGTTATCCCTGTTTGCTGCTTGCTAACTTGTTTGGCATGTGACATAATAGGTCAACCAGAGTAAGGCGCAGTAGTAACTAGCTGAAAGGGGGCAAGAGTCAGACATACAGTAAAACTTTATTTAATAGCCCGGGCTACTGTTGGCTCGAACCATTGAACTCATTTGGCTTGTATTTAGGACTGGGGTCTATATGGGACAGACTTTTAATTCCATTCACATAAAAAGATCTGCAGTAGTGTTTGGGTGGGCAGAGCGTGTCAAGTGACCACTTGAATACCAGGACCCAAGGTTTCCCTGCAGAGCAAGACGCCAAATGTCAGTGATAAATGTTATTCACTGAACTTTTAATGTTTTGGCTGATTGGATTACATCTTAACATTTTCCTTCAGGGGATGCAGTGCTAAAAGGAGGAGGTTAACGTTGGAGGCAGAAGTGGACATTTCAGAGAACACAAACACTAGCATTTGTAATGACGGGCCGACAGCAAACAGCTGCTCTCCTGTGTCTGCTCAGCAAGCCAGCCCTGCACCTCCACAGCCCTGCTCAGCATCGCAACCCTCTACTTCGTTGCAGCCCTCGTCTGCTCTGTCCCGACCCGAGACAGAGAGCTCCTGCATGGAGATAGAGACGGCTCAGAGGAAACTTCAGGAGATTGAAGACAGGTATGTAATATGCAGCGTCTGGGAAAAGTTACAAAAACTTCCATCTATGTACCTGATTGCTTGCTTTTCAAAATTCAAACTAACACCTCAAATAACCAAAAATCCATCCTTCAAGTAGTCACCCTGGAATCTGTTCACATGTTGAAGTGTGAAAAGAAAAAATATATTATGTTAACGGATCCAGCAATCCCAGACTTTTTAGACATCCCATGTTATTAGAGAGTAAGCTCCTGCAATAGTTAAGTACTGCTGCCCTGTTGAATGAACTAATGAATTCAGGTATAAGTTTTCCAGACTTTAGGAGGACTAAAGAAATGTGAAGCAGCACAAAGCGATATTTCCTTTGTTTCATTTATCCCATGCAGGATCATTTGGGCCTTGAGTTTATTCCAACATGCATTTGGTAAGAGGGGGGTTTCACCCTTGAAAGGTCACCAATCTAGTAAAGATCAGAATATCCTCTGAAGTGACTATGATTTGTCTGACTAATCGTGTTTAAAATAGAAGCAGGGGATCAGACTCTCATCTGCTGCAGGGGTTTGTTTGGTGTGACATTGTTTTCCTGGTGAGGAGCCATATAAATGTGCGATTATTAAATGGTGTCATTTCTTGTCTTGCTATATTATTCAGGGTTCCCACAGTCATGGAAAACCTGAAATAGTCATGGAATTTCAATGTTATTTTCCAGGCCTGGAAAAGTTTTAGAATAAGTAAAAATCATTAAATGTTTTGGAAAAGTTATGGATTTTAGTTGTGTGTAAAGGGATTGTTAAGGTACTCTTTCATGGATGACCTTCCAGTTAATGTGACAAACATAACCAGCTATTACAGATGGAAAAGGCTGCTGTTTCGTTTTCGTGCAATAATTAATATTTGAAGTAAAGTATACATACAGTTCTGTTCATTTCATATGTTGCGAATAGTCATTCAATTTTATTATGGGTCCTTGAAAAGTCATGGAAAAGTTTTGAAATTTTGTGTTTGAAAATGCGTAGGAACCGTTATTATTGTTCTGTGTCAAAAGCACTGAATTAAGATATTGTTGGTCAAGACTTAAATCTGTTCCAAACACATCTAAAATATTTGAGAAAATATTTGTATAGATTCATATGTAACTAATCTCTCCTGATCGTAACTTATGACCCACTCTTGGTTTGTGTCAGTGTAATTTTCTGCAGAGAGTCTGCCCTCTGCCTGTATTTTCCTAGCTCCTTTTTAATTTTTACATGTGACATATTTGAGGATGTGTACCCCCTCAGATGGGGTTGGAATTTTTTGAAAGAAAAATTGGTTATGGAGGGCTTTGTGAGTGAGGAGGAGGACTTTGACTTGAATGCGTTGTGGGACAGGGAGCCAGTGGAGATTCTGGAGGACAGGGGTGATGTGATCACAGGGGCTGGAGTGAGTTAGCAAACGAGCAGCAGAGCTCTGCATGTGCTGGAGCTTATTGAGGACTTTGGGTGATGAACCGAAGACATTGCTATTGTAGTAATCAATTCTGGAGGTGATGAAAGCATGGATTAGAGTTTCAGCTGCAGAGTGGGAGAGTGATTGGTGGAGACGAGGTATATTTTTAAGGTGGCAGAAGGCGGTCGTGGTGACATGGTTAACATGTTCAAAGGATAGGTTGTTGTTGAAGATGATACAAAGGTTGCGGATGTGTGGGGATGAGTGCAAAGTGGAGTGGTCAATGGTGAGGCAGAAGTCGTGTGCGGATTTGGTGAGAGATTTGAGACTGTTGATGAGCATGTCAGATTTTCTGCTAAATTTCAAATACGGTCCAATGATTTTCCGGTAGTTTTAGTTGCATTTACCTTATGTTGTCAAGATATTCGCTGGTTTCCTTCCATTTGGCCACAATGGATTTGTTTTGCCATTCAGTGGAAGTGATGGCTTTACATGAAATGGAGTCATCAACACTGTACCCTCATTGCTTTAAGTGAAAACTGCAAGTTTTATGTATCACAGAATCACGCTGGAGGATGACGATGAGGACGAAGATCTGGATGTGGAGCCGGCCCCTAGACGGCCAGTGCTGGTGATCTCTGACAGTTTGAAGGAGGGTCTGCAGCGCGGCATCAATGACATCCTTCTGCACACAGTAGCCCAGTCTGTGTATGTTCCACCAAGGTTTTTTTACTGAAACGTTTCTGTTTCATTACCTAACATGAAGCTCCTCGACACATTGTTTCCAGGGTGTTTGTTTTTGTCTCACCTGCTTTTTCCTTATAACTTTAGGAGCCACTCCTGCATGGAGTTGGTATTGTGGCGCCCACCAGACGATCCCTTCAGTCGGCGGCGAAAGGGCTCATTACAGAAACAAAGTAAACAACAGACAGTATCTCGGCAACCCCCGACTCCGTGTCCATCTCCCACCCCTCACAGCCCCTCCAGTCCACCTCCAGACACACACTCCCCTCTGTACAGCTTTCCTGTGGCCCACAGTTCTGGAGAGGAGGACATGGAAATGTAAAGGTGCTTGATGACTTGAAAGGACATGCCAAAGTAAGAGACTTGAAATGTAGTCGCACAAAAGACTATAACAGGACTCAGAACCACTTGAAGTTCATCTGTTTGGCAAGGTATGTTGGCTTTACATGAATGTTGTGCCATTTTGGACAGTTTAGGCAACACATCTTTTGCTTTACAGTCACTCAGTATGGGTTTTTTGACTATAATCCAGTGCAACTATATAAAGAAAATGTAACAATGCTGACTGATTAATATTTTTTATTTATTTAAATCTCCAGTGTAACTGTCATGATCTCAATATTTGGTACAGTTCTTTAGACAGCCTTACAAAACCAAATTAATATGATTTACAGAATTAACCTTTGCCCTTAGAAATGAGATAATTTGTACATAAATTTGCCAAAGCCTGCCAACAACACACTGATGTACTGTAAATGTAATGTTCTTTGTTAAACATCAGTGTCTGAATTTTGTACAGTTTTTATGTTCATCTTCTGGGCATCGTAAACAGGACACAAAACATTGTTCCTTTGGGGTCACATTTGCTCGCAGCATGCCTTCCTGCTTGCTGTTGTACTTGTTGTGGTAGAAAGACTATCTTCCTGTAGAACTTAGCAAGTATGCCATCTATGAGTATATTTGCATTTTTTTCATGATTTGATTGTATTTTCATATATACATTACCAGCATTGCAAACAGCCATAGAGTGTTATCACCTTTTATTTGTTTTTGAATAAACTCTTACGTTGTCCATGTAGAAATTCTGCACTGCTTAGTTTATTTTCATTAGATAACATTTTGCTTACATTTGGTGAAAGCAATCCCCTTTTTTATGAGCATTGCAATGTTTTTATTATCACATACAGTATACCAGAAAGAGAAAGGGTCCAAGGACAAAACCCTGAGGAACACAATAAGTGACCATACATCCATACATATGTTAAAAACAATTAGCCAAATATAATTTTAATCAGTGAACTATTCTGTTATTCAATGCAGCAGCCTCCAATTTGTCACAAAAAAAGAAATGATTTATTGTGTCCTATGCCATTTGTCACAACTTCTTTTGAATGTGCCAGAAAGCTGCCAAAAAAGTCATTATTGTGCAGTTTGTGCAACAACTTTTATGATGATACACAGGATTCCCATGAAGACCTGTCAGCTTTATGAGGTTCTCTGACATAACTCACATGATCTTCTGTGAAATATGGGTTCAGCACTCACAGTTCATTGTGACCTCATAAACTTTGACTGCTTTAACACAGAGGAATGTGAACTTAAAGACAAAATCTGCAGCTGTCATTTGTCACTGTGACCTGCTTGTAAATCTGCAGTCACAAGCACATGCAACAGTAAATCATTGATTTCTATGCCATAAAATAAGAGCTTAAAATGTATTACATTACATCACTGGTGTATGCAACACACACACAGTAAGGTTTCATGTCCTTAATTGCAACTGTCCTCAATGATGAGTGACTCTGAATCCCAGAAATGTGTTGACCTTGAGTGATCTATGAAGGGGACACCAGTATTACGTGTTATTATAATAATATGAAGACAAGCACAGAAATAACACTGAAATAGTAATGATACTGACACATTTATAATATTGTCTTTCTTGTCTTGACCAGTTTTGGTCAAGTGCTGTTTTACTATTGCTGTTGGATAAGCAGGTAGTTTGTGATAATGCCTCTTGTTTCCTGTGGTGCTTCTAAATCAGTGGTTCCCAATCTTTATCCTTTAGTTGTCCATAGGTCGTAAGTTTACTCTATCATTGAGTAAACTTACGACCTACTAAGTGACATATATTATGGATATTTCTTATGATATTCAATGCATATTGTTAACAGCACAGAGCAACTGATAAACTGTATAATTAACTCAAATAACAAACAGTAACTGCAGGAAGTTTGTGTAAAACAAGCCATTCGGGTGAATTTTCAGCAGATTGTTTCCTGTGAATACTGTATCAGAGATGAGTTTTCCAGATATCGGAACTTTTTCAAAAATTCCCTGTATTATGTATGTTTTTATTTGTAACAACGACACATACTTAATAGGCTTCTGTCTTCTCCTTGGTTCTTGGCCATTGTTATGTTATCTGGTTGTTGTAACTGCATACTTTTCTGATGCAGGATGAGGCTGTTTAACAGAGATTAAAGGCTCTGTCAACATAAATTGTGCAGTCTTCCCTGTGTGCTTATCCTGTTAGAAGTTTATATCTTGAACAACAACCTAAACTTTACCATTAACAATTTCATGTATTTTTTAAAAATCAGTGGATGAAATGCTGAGATATAGGCACACTGTTTATTCTTTTAATAAGTTTTCTTACACCCCTTAAAATCAAGAAGGCTTTGCAAACCCCTCTTGAAACTTTGTGGACAGGTTGGGAAATAGTGTTCTCGAGGGCAGAGCCAGTTGTCATCTATAAATGTAAAAATGTCACATGCATTAAGTACCGATTTCTGCAGTGTACTTTTTTTTTTTTTTTAATCACCACTGTGAATGCAGATAGTGGCCATTAAAATAACGTTCTCACTGTTGTAAGAAAGGATCCAGACATCTCTGAGGGGACTGTATTTGAGGGTGATGGGCTCTGGGTGCAGGTCTGGTTTTCTACACGGAGCTGCTTGACTCTGCTCTGGAGGTAACGCAGAAGCTTAAACGAAGCCACGTCTGAGGGGCTGTGGGAGGCAGCAGAGTCCACAGCATGGAGAGAGGGAGAGCAGACTGAGTTCTGACCTTCCTGATGGGTAAAAAACAAGGATTTTTGTAAGTATACAAATTTTTAGATTTAACATCTGTATAAGCTTTGTGTTCATGGTAACACAGGAACAGTGAAACAATTACCTTTGCACTAAACGCTACCTGTGTGTCAGGCCTCTCAGGCTGTCTTTGTCTTTCCTCTTGAGACTTTGATGGTTTTCTAGAAAACAAGAAAACCTGTGTTTAAAAAGTTGTAACTTAAAAAAAAAGGTTGACATGTACAGTTAGTGTTAAAATCTATGGTATAAGATTCATATTGCAGTGAGTTGAGATGAAATCATGCTCTTGTAAGGACAGACAGCTGGTTAGTATGTCATCAGAAACCAGTTACCTGCCCCTTAACAACTTTGTCTTGCACCTGTGGGACAGCAAAAATTAGAGCGAAACTTTAATTTAGAAAAGCCAAATATTCCCTTTTTATTTCTATTCTATGGACTAAGAAGCCTTCCTTGGGTATTTTTTGAAAAAAGAGTAGATTTATTTCACATTTCCTAACAAAAAATCACTGCTTAATATTTCATGCACCTCTGACTTTTGACTTTATCTGGCTGTTACCTTTCGATTTCAGCTGTCAACCCCTCTTCAAACTTGCACGCCAGACGAGCTGCAGTCTGTTCCTTCCACTGACCCATGCTCCTCTGAACCTGCCTGAGCTCAAGATCTTTGGCCCTCAGCTGCTTGCGAAGAGACGCTGCCACTCCTCCATCACCTCCACCATCACAGACGTGAGACCAGTTCAGACTGCTCAGCTCCTCGATGTGCTCCTGCAGAAATATGACGTAGCTGTGAGCGGTGAGTTTTCTGAATCTGTGCACCAACATGAGCGATACAAAGTGTTCACACCTGAATGAGATGCTCCTTTAGAGAATTCAAGGCTTGGTCTCTGTCTATCCGCAACTGTTGCCTCTGGATGCTCAGTTCACGCTCCTGTTGGGATGTATGCATTTAATGTGCTGTATTTGAAACACTGAGCACTGTGCAGTCTAAACTTTACCTTGTCTTTCCTCAGGTGCTCAGTGGTTTGTTTCTGTGAGTCAAGCTCTTCCCGTAGATGGTTAATCGAGTGCTTCAACTGCTCTCTTAGTTTTCTCAGGTTTGTAAGAGCATCAGCTGCTGAAGGACTGCAAGATAAAAAGGCAATAGCATTAGAAGCACACCATGTATTCACATCTTTCAAAATCTAATTTGTATTTAAACTAGTGCAGGAAATTATACCTGTAAGTTAGTTTTTCAGAACTTTGTTTGACTCCACTCTGCTCCACTAAGAGGTGTAGATGCTGGCACTCTGCTCCCAGCTCCTCGGCCAAGTGCCGGAGCTGCAGTTCCAGCTCAGCTCTGATTTGGTTATGGCTGCTCTCCCTTTCATTTAGCATCACCTGGAGCCTGTCAGCGTCTTTCTCTGCCAGCTGAGCAGCCCGTTCAAGCCGCAGCACTGCTCTCTGGCTCTCCTGTGATCACAGACACACACCATGTCAGCTTCTCTTACAGCGCCACATCTTTTTCTGTGCCTGCAAATGATTGCTACGGTTTTCCTGCACCTGTGCCATCTGTCTCTGCAACTTCTCCAGCTCAGCCTGGTGCTCCTCTTTCAGTGATTTGTGAATAACAGCCAGCAAAGACTCCTGCTCTCTCTTCTGTACGCAGTTTTCACTCTCCAACTCCTGAACTCTCTTATGGAAAAAAAAGAAAATCATACAAAGACAGAATGAACATTTATTCAGATTTATTTAAGATGGCAATGTCACATGTCAAGGTTGTGAGTCAGCTTACAGTTTTTAGTTCTGCCGCTTTATGTTGAAGAGCCAATGCTTTACTTTTCTCTTGCTGCATCTCACTCCTCATGCTTTCCAGGATCTTGCTATTCTGCTCTTCAAGTATCCCACAGTGCACCTGCACCGCTTCCATCTTCTCTGCCTCCCACTTCCTCTTCTCCTCCTCTATTGCTTTGTGCACCTGAATGAGAGCACACTGTGCATACCATGCAATCATGCAGAAGAATATTGCATATTTTAGGAAGAGGATTATGAGAGTACCTTTTCCAAAGCTTCTACTTGCAGCTCCTTTTCTCGGTTCTTTGCCTCCTCCCTCTGCTGCTCCAAAGAATCCAGCAGCTTCTTTGCCTCTTCTTCTTTCAGCTGCCAGAATAAGAGAGAAACACATGAAAAGTAACTCTATGACTTGTTTTTACTAACTGTATGTCTGTCTGTTTGCAATAGTCATGAAAATAACACATTCAGTTCAAGTTTTGTTACCCACTGATGGCGCCTAAGCTTAATTTACAGTATATGCATTTATCTTAGTGCAAGTTGCGTTGGAGAAAAAAGTTCATTAAATAGTTTACATAGAGATTAGTGCTTATTTCAGGGAAACACACAGACCTGAATGGAACTTTTCAAGGACTCAATGTGCCGTGTGAGAGACAGAGCTTGTCCTCTAAAAGCGTTTTCCCTCTCCTCTTCATTCTGCTTATGAACCTGAGGACACAACAACCAGGGAAGGATCGCCACATCATTAATCAAACTGTGATGATGTCATTTGAAGAAATAATATTTTTCTTCTGTTTTTGACACGTTTGTCACCTTTTGGATTTGTTGCTCATGAGCCAAAGCCATATCTTTCTTTTGCTGCTGTAATGCGGCCTCCTGAATTAAAAAAAGAAGAACCCAAAAGTATCTGCTACTCGGTGTCACGTTAGAAACAACATGCTTGTGGACTTCGTAAACCTCAGTTTGCCCTAGTACTGACCATCATTCTGTGGGCTTCTTTCAGTGCCTTGCAGTGCTGGGTTTCCAGATGTTGTAGCTCCCCCTTCAATTCATCTCTTTCTGCTTGCAAAGCCCTACATTGCTCATGTAAATGAAGCAGCTGTAGCTCTTTCTGGGCCATCATCTTCTCTTGAGTGCCCACTTGAATCTTGTATTCTCCCAGTTCATGCTGCAGCTCACCTACTTGAAACTCCACTGCCTGATAGAGAGATACCAATTAATAGAGGGAATAATTAGAAAATAAGAGGACCATGGCAGTGTGCCATTTGCTTCACCGATAAATATTACATTTTTTTTTGTATTATAAATATGAGTATTATGTTTATGTATTAGGTGCCACCTTGATCTGATCCTTTTTCTGCCTCTGTTTGTCTTCCAGATGAGCACACCTGTTCCTCAGTAAGCTCTCTGACTCTGTGAACCTCTGGAGGTTCTCACAAGTTTCCTCCAATTTCTGCTTCAAGATCACACATAAACACAAGTATCCACAGACATTTTCAAACAGTAAGTATATCTCTGTCTATATCTTGTCTGCCACACAAAAACAAACATCTGGTTATAGTTTCACTTAAAAAACTAACTAAAAAACTAAAACTAACATGATACAATCACAATATAGTAAGACTTGTCAATGTGTTATCCTCACAATCTAAAACTGCTTTAGAGCCTGTCATCACACCAGAATTGACACAGATTTTATTAGACAACACAATGTGACAGTTAATCAATAGTTTTTGATGATGTGAACTGTTTGTTTTCATTAATATCACAATAAAATAGGCCATCATTCTTATTATGACCTTTTGGGAAAAACATAAAATACCTATTTTCTTCATTAAGTAAAAGTCTTTAAAAAAAACATAATAATAATATGAATAGAAATCATAATTTACCCTTATTTTGTATTTTAACTGCTGATTAAAGAGCCACTGAAAACAAACCCAATTACTACCCTATAATTTGACTGGCTGAAAATATTTTATTTTTCTCATCTACTAAAATCTTTCCAACATCAAATTGAATAACTAATAATTAGGGCCCGAGCACCGAATGGTGACAGGACCCTCTTGGAATGCAAGGAATTTAATATTATTATTTTACCAAATGAATCAAATTTTTGGAGGTCTAATTCCCCAAAACTCTTGAAACTTGGTATGATGTCCAGTTTAGCTCAGTGGATAAATCAGGTGATTAGCGTGCCTGAGGTTGGTGACAGGTGAATTTTAAAGACTGCTGAAGCTAAATGGAGCGTCGAATACATGAAGTTGGGTTAAGAAACAGGAAGGACAGTCAAGAGTCAGGCAGTTAGTTGCGAGACAGGAAGGTTTGTCAAGTTATAACAAGTTAAGTTGAGAGACAGGAAGTTGAGTGAAGGTACATGGTAGATGATGAGAATATAATAGGTAAAAATAGGAATAAGAATAGGGAAAGTAGAAGGGTTAGAAAGTAGAAAGTAAGCGACTGGAATAGGAAAGTCAGGAAAGTGGCAGAGTAGTAACGTAGGAAAGTCAGGAACATAACACGACGCAGCCTAGCGCAAGTCTGGAAACATGAAAGAAGGGGTTGTCCTTCAAGACCTTAGTTTAAAAAAAACACACAACTGTCTCCTTGTCTCCTGAATTTTCATATACTGAATACTGAATTTTCCCTGCAAAGGACTTAGTTGATTATCAGCCTGACTCATATCAGTAGAGCTTTCGACAGATGTCACTGCTGATACAGAATGTTTTTGTTTTTTAGCACCATATGACCCCATATGAGCAGACAGATATATCAGCCGATATTTTATTTTATTTCTGCCAAAAAAATATAATTTGGCTGTAGATTTATACAGTTTAGACACTGATTCTGATATTGCAATTGTCAATTAGAGAGCACTGAGCAGTCTTTAAAACTCGCTTGTCATGGATAAAGTTCAATCTCACAACCTGTAACGCTTTTAGAGCTAATCCGACTGACACCTAGACTCACAGCGTTCTTTTCCCTCTGTGGTTTGGACAGCTGCAAAAAAAAAAAAAAAAGTCACCTGTTTGGGTGAGATTCAATCCACAGATATCATTGTTTGCAGGCAAACACGTTAACCAACTGAGCGAAATCACTGGACATTTCACCGAAGTTTCAAGTTGCATGACAGACTCTTCTCTGGGAAAAGGCCTGTAAAACTTACCTGCCCAGGATAAGATTCAAACTCAACATTCCAAATAGTTTTTTTATATATTATTAATATTAATATTAATATTAATCAATCCATTTAATTTACATGAAGATGTCATGTTTTTTTTTTTTTTGTTTTTTTTCAAATTGTGTACACCAAGGTGACGTGGAATTAATGTGCTCTCCAGTGCCATCTAGTGGCACTGGAAGTACTACATCATGTGAAATATCTCACAGGGTCCAGACTCTGCGTGCATTATCTGACTTTCACAGAAATGTATGACCACTTTAGTTGGAGTTCACCAGTACCCCAACATACATTGGGGGTGAGAGGGGCCTCTCATCGCTGCTTGCAGGTTTTATGTTGTTGTTATAATTTTTGGATGTTTTATTTTACATTATTTAGAATTCTATTTTCATATTGTGAACACTGCTGTATTTGCTTTAAACTATTTTAATCTTCTTATGATTCATCATTATCATTATAGGTATGATTACGGACATAACAAAATGTCTTAACACAGTACTTCTTGCATGAACTCTAGCTTCTCTCTTGCCCGTCGTTGTTCAGCAAACAGTTCTGTTTTGGCGTTATCCAGCTGTCTCTCCATCTCTTCCCTCTCCAGCACCAATGTGACGACACTGGGCTGTTTGTGGAACAGTGGAGCAACAAAAAAGGGTATCAATAAGAAAAAACTGATATATTACAACATGTAAGTGACCGAGCACAACCAGGAATTGATCGAGGTTTATAAGCCTCTTCTTGAGGACTTCATCCTTCAAAGTCCGTTTACTTCAACTCAGAATTGTGAGTTCCACATCTCTTACCTCGGGGTTACAGGACCCTCTCTGCCTCTGAAGCTCGGGCAGCTGGCAACTACAACACATTCATTGTTGTATTACTATTTTACAAAATTATCCCTTACACAGCAGAAAATTATCATGTTGATAAATACAGCTTTGTATAATACAACAAGTGAGAGTTTGGTTTTATACCTAACAGAGTCTTTTCCTTCCCTGCTGTCTTTCAGAACGAATTCTAGAGTCCCTCTCTCCTTCTCCATTTTTGCTGTCTCTGCAGTCAGTAGCTCCAATTCCTGCAAGACATGCTGGGACATATACCAGAAACTGTGAGTATTAGTGAGAGATTTATACAGTGTTTTGATGAACTACTGTTTATATAAGATGCTGCACTTAACCTTTCTTCTCTGTTGAAGTTCAGAAAGGGAGAGCTCAACATCTTTTAACTGAGTCTTCTTCTCCTGTAGTGTCTGCTCCTCTTTCTCACATTTCTAAACCAGATGCACAAATCAGTTACGTGATGTTTCATACACATGTAAGCAGTTATTATTATACTAAATATGATCGTTAAATACACCAGGAGACTCATTCTCACTTGTTGGAGTGTAGACAGCCACTTTTTCATCTTGGCCCAATCAGACTGCAAATTCTCTGACGTCCTCTCAGGCCAGCATCTCCTGCGCCACAGATTCATTTCTCCATCTGGGTCCTTCTGATTGGCACTCAAAGAACACACAAGTCTGTGATGTGCAAACATACATGGTTTAGAATTCAGAAATACGTGCAAATTAATCATTTGAAAATTGTATACAATACTGAAGAGAAGAAAAACATTTTGAATAAATTGTTAAAAAAGTACTTTCATTTGGTTTACCTGTCAGTTTTTCTCTTATAACGCTGTGCTTTATGGACATAAGGACTTCTGTGACGCACATTGTCATAGTAGGATATCTGGGCTTTGTCAAAAAAAAAGAAAGGCATAGTCTGCTACATTTAAAGGTTTAATTATTCTTTTGTGACAATGGATTCACAAAGGAATACACAGGCAGATCTTGCTTTACCAGTTGGAGATTGAGGTTCCCTCTCTTCCTGTGTGGGTATGTCATAATCATCGTGGTTGGTAGAGTAGTCATTCAAGCCCATGACAGACTGAATGAGAGTGCGCCATCCTAGGGAGTTTATAAAAATTATGTTAACCCTCTATGGTACGATGTTGCCTGTAGAAAAAAAAAGATTCACAATAATCTATGACAAAAGCTGAATTCTTAATACTCTAATGTACTTTATTTGCAAATTAAGTAATGTAAACTTCTTAAAAATGCAAATGATGTCTTGAGGCAACACTGTACTGAACTGTAATGTCTAAAAAACAGATGAAAAGAACCAAGTTCAGTAGGCTATGTCAAAACATGTTATAGTATAGAATGCTGAAAAAGCATCCTAAAACATCATAATTATATGTCTTATGTCTTATGGCAAATGTCTTATTTTGAAATTTTATAACTTTTTATTTGGCATTTTATTGCCATACTATAGCTTTAACTTTTTTTGTAATTTCTTCAAAATGCCATAATCTGGTGATTTTGGCTGTTTTTGTGCCATTCCATCCCCTAGCATGCCTAGGCATTATATTTTATACTGATTTGAGTTGTTTTCATTTGTTTATGGGACATGTCATAGTTTGACATTTTGGCCATACTATAGCCTTGCCTTTTCGGTCATTTTTTCAACATGCCATAATTTGGTGTTTTTTTTTGTCGTTTTTTCAAAAGTCTATGCTCTGGCATGTCTCAGCATGCTATTTTCTACTGATATGAGCTGTTTTCAGTTGTCATTTTTTATATTTTTGTATTTTTGATTTTTTTTTTGATTGTTTTTTTTGCAAAATTCTTATGCTATTGTGTTTTTGCCCTGTGTTTTCAGCTTTATTTGGAATGTCAATTTTTAATGCTATGCCTTGCTTTTTGGTCATTTTCTCAACATGCCATATTTGGTGGGGTTTTTAGCCGTTTTTGCAAAATGTTATGCAGCACTGTTTTATACTGATTTGAGGTGTTTTCAGCTTTATTCTGGACATGTCAATTTTTAATTTTGCCATACCATTGCCTTACCTTGCTTTTTTTCAACATGTTATTTTTGGTCATTTTCTCAACATGCCATGCTTTGGGGTTTTTAGCAATGCTTTTTTGCAAAATGTTTATGCAGCACTGTGTTTTATACTGATTTTCTATTTTCAGCTGTTGAAAAAATGATGGAAATGTCAAGGCTATTTTGTCATAATTTGTTGTCCAAAAACCAAGCTGCCTTACCTTTCCAAATCATTTTTAGAAAATACATGCAGAAAAACGCCAGAGCACAGAATTTTGCAAAAACGTCCAAAAAGCACCAAAAATGCATGTTGAAAAAAATGACCGCAAAAGCAAGGCTAAAGCAAGGCTATAGTATGGCAAAAATGTCAAAATATGGCATGTCCAGAAAAAAAGCTGAAAACACCTCAAAACAGCATAAAAAATAGCATGCTGAACACGCCAGAGCATAGAATTTGGCAAAAACGTCCAAAAACACCAAAAAATGCATGTTGAAAAAATGACCGGAAAGGCAAGGCTATAGTATGGCAAAAATGTCAAAATATGGCATATCCAGAAAACAGCTGAAAACACCTCAAAACAGCATAAAATAGTGTGCTGAGACACGCCATGGCATAGAATTTTGCAAAAACGTCCAAAAACACCAAAAAATGCATGTTGAAAAAATGACCGAAAGGCAAGGCTATAGTATGGCAAAAATGTCAAAATATGGCATATCCAAAAAACAGCTGAAAACACCTCAAAACAGCATAAAAATAGCGTGCTGAGACACGCCATGGCATAGAATTTGGCAAAAACGTCCAAAAACACCCAAAAAATGCATGTTGAAAAAATGACTGGAAAGGCAAGGCTATAGTATGGCAAAAATGTCAAAATATGGCATATCCAGAAAACAGCTGAAAACACCTCAAAACAGCATAAAATAGCGTGCTGAGACACGCCATGGCATAGAAATTTTTGCAAAAACGTCCAAAAACACCAACAAAACGCATGTTGAAAAAATGACCAGAAAAGGAAGGCTATAGTATGGCAAAAATGTCAAAATATGGCATATCCAGAAAACAGCTGGAAACACCTCAAAACAGCATAGAATAGCGTGCTGAGACACGCCATGGCATAGAATTTGGCAAAAACGTCCAAAAAGACCAAAAAAATGCATGTTGAAAATATGACCGGAAAGGCAAGGCTATAGTATGGCAAAAATGTCAAAATATGACATGTCCCAAAAACAGATGAAAACCACCTAAAACAGTAGAAAATAACATGCTGAGACACGCCAGAGCATATAATTTTGCAAAAAGGGAGAAAAACACCAAAAAATGGCATGTTGAAAAAATGACTGAAAAGGCAAGGCTATAGTATGGCAAAAAATGTCAAAACTGACATGTCCAGAAAACAGCTGAAAACAACTCAAAACAGCATAAAATAGTGTGCTGAGATACGCCATGGCATAGAATGTTGCAAAAATGGCCAAAAACACCATAATATGGCATGTTGAAAAAAATGGCACAGAAAGAATTACTATATTATGGACAAAATGTCAAAAAAACTGAAAAATAAAAAAAAAAACCCAAAGACACACTATAGCACAGACTGTGACAAAAACAGGCAATACACCCTAATATATCATGTTGAAAATAAATGACCCTAAAAGCAATCATACAGTATGGCCAAAATTGTCAAAAAATGACATGTCCCAAAAACAGATGACATCTGCATAGAATGGCATGCTGAAAACGTCATAGCATAAAGTGTTGCAAATAAAACACCAAAACACCATAATATGACATGTCAAAAAAATGACCCAAAAAGCAATACTATAGTATGGCAAACATGTCAAAAAATGACATGGCCCAAAAACAGCTAAAAACTGCTGAAAACAGCATAAAATAGCGCGTCAAGATGCAAAAATTGCCCCAAATACCATAAAATGGCATGTCGAAAAATCAACCAAAAAGCAATACTGTAGTATTGTGAAAAATGTCAAAATTTGTCACATCCCAAGAACTGCTGAAAACAGAATTATATATTGTGCTGAGACAAGCTATGGAACAGTGTTGCAAAAATTTCCACAAACACCATAATATGGCATGTCGAAAAAATGTATGGCAAAAATGTCAAAAAATGACATGTCGCGAAAGCAGCTGAAAACCGCATAAAATAGTGTGCTGAGACACGCCATGGCAAAGAATGTTGCAAAAATGGCCAAAAACACCATTATGTGACATGTTGAAAAAATACATTTTCTGCAGTCTCTCACCTGGCCGTCTGTGAATATGTTGCCTGACCTGCTCTGAGCAGACTGAGTCAAGGTCACTGTCAATGGACACGATGTCAAAAGTCCGCATAGGTACTCCTGTAAGAGAAACGAGCAGCCTGCAATCACAGTGAATACATTTAAAGAGAATTAGCCAGCCAGTGTTTGAAGGGGCAGTGTAATCCGTGTGTGGTACCTGCCAAGCATGTGTCCTTTAGAGAATGGCTGTTGTTCTGCCGCAGGGTTTCATATTCTGTTACAACCTCTGTTCTGTGGGAGACTGAAAGACGAGAGAGAGACAAAATAAAGGACCCATAAAAGGATTATGAATAAAAGTTTAGAGGCTGGCTGGTTTGCTGTAAAGGCCTAATGTATTATGCCATTCTTTGGGATAAAGCTGTGGAGTTTTTCCTTTGGGAGGCACATGAGGAGAGGCCATGTGGTCGTTCAAATCAAAAGGGTTCATCCCCTTGCATCCCCTTGTGCGCCACTGTAATTTCATTACACGTGTAAAGTTGATATTTTGGGATAGGGGTACTGTGCCAGAAAGGAAGGTTTCTTCCTCTGAGGGTAATGAATGAAAACAGTGAATTTCAAGGCAATATGCCAATTAGATGTATGAGGAGGAAGGTTCTGTGAGTTAGACTGAATCCTCTGGGCACTACAAAAGTCCTCAGCAAGAGTTTGTAAAGAGAGTACTCACTGCTGCTTTCATCACTGAGCTTCTGTGGTGTGTTTAATCTCTGTCCAGCTTTCTCTCTACATGAAGTGTTTACTCCATTGTTGTCCTGAGGGAATTTTTCAGGTTCCTGTCTTTGACAAAAGTGAGCTGTCTCTGTGTCTTTACTGCTTTTCCCAGTTGTTGCTGTTCCCCCTCTGTCGACATAAGGAACACCATGTCCGTTGTGTTCAATCAGGTATGTTTCACAGTCAGATATCTCGGTCCTCTTAGCCACTTCCTCTTTGTCTAGTTTCTGTGTATTACTGGCTGACAATGCTAATTCAACCATCTCGTCTCTAAAGCATCTGACAAAGTCCTCAGTGCAAATGCTGTCTGAAGGAGTGTGGGCTTCTCCTGGCATTCTTCCATTGTTACCAGTGTCTCCAAGCAGTCTCTCAAGCCTCCAAATAACCTGCTCCTTCTGAGACTCTATTTCCTCTCTGTCTCCTGGTCTTCTGTCTGACTTCTGTTTAGTTTTCTCATGAATGACGGGACCTTCCTGGCAGCCTGCACTCCTATCTGGGGGAAAAGCAGAAAAATAGCATTAAAATTCTTACTATGGTATGTCTTCCAAAATGGAATTAAAAAGTCATTGTATACTATGTTGTCTAAATTAGCATGAAAATGTCACACTATCTCATCCAAAATAGCATAAAAATGTCAAACTTTAGTATACTGTCCAAAATGGCATCGTATGTTATCCAAAATATCATAAATAATCATATAATATGGAATGTCATTCAAAGTAGCATAAAAAAGTCATACCATAGTATCTTAACCAAATCAGTATAAAAATGTAATAGTATAGTATGTCGTGCAAGATATGATAAAAACGTCATACTATAGTTCGTTCAAAAATGGGAGAAAAATTTCATAGTGAAGTATGTCGTCTAAAAGAGCATAAAAAAAACCTCATAGGATGTCATCCAAAACAGCATAAAAATTCTCACTATATCGTCCAAAATGGAATAAAAAAGACATACTATAGTATGCCATCCAAAATCCACATCAAATAGTCAAAGCATAGTTTGTTTTCCAAATTAGCATAAAATAATCAAGGTATAGAATGACATCCAAAGTAGCATAAAAATGTCATAGTTCAGTATGTTGTCCAAAACAGCATATAAAAGTCATATAGTATGTCATCCAAAATAGTGTAAAATGTTTTAGTATAGTTTGTCGTCCAAAATGCATGAAAAAGTCATCAAAAATAGCATAAAAAAGTCTTTAAAAATAGAATTAAAATGTCACAGTATATTATGTTGCCCTGAAAAGCTTTTGAAAAATCATATGTTGTATGTCGTCCAAAATAGTATCAAAAAGTCATAGTATAGTATGCCATCAAAATTCAGCTTAGTATGCCACAAAATATGATGTAAAAAACTAGTAGTCAATAAATGGTATGTAAAGCCAGAAAAAATAAATCATAACATAGTTATAGCATAACATAGTTTTTTTATTGAAAAAATACTAATTAATGTTTAAAGTCAGAAAAACCCATAGTATATTATATTAAAAAATGAATAATATAGTTTTTCACAGCATAACTAAGTCCTTGTATTGGGAATTTTTTGGGACTGACTGACAGACTGACAACTGACAAAGCCAGCTTCTTAGCTGCTGGTCACAGCTAAAAAGAACTTTTTTGCTGTTGCAGCTTTTGTAAGTCCCGTCTCCACAAAGGAAGGAGCAGCAGCACCATCTGCTGATTAAAGATGAGAGGGAAAAAAGCGTACAGCACTGGGTATTCCCAAGCAGTCTCCCATTCAAGGACTGACCCGGTACTGGGCCAACCCTGCTTTGCTTCCGAGATCAGACAAAATCAGGCGTTCTCAGGGTGGTATGTCCATGAGTAAAAGTAAGGAACACACAAACGCTATTTATACATAGAAAAACACCACTTACTGTTTTAAAAAAAAAGAACTTTGAATTGGAATTAAACTAAATTTATGATTTTTGGAAACAGAAAAAAGGTCCTAAATGGTGTTCATACAGAACGAGTATCTGACTGTAATTGGGTCCTGGACTTCCTGACAAACAGGCCAAAGTCTGTTAGGACCCACGGCATCTCATCCTCCATCATCACACTCAGCATCGGCTCCCCACAGGGATGTGTCCTGAGCCCCCTGCTGTACACGCTCCTCACACATGATTGCTCTGCACGAGCAATCATATAGTGAAGTTTGCAGATGACACGGCCGTGCTTGGACTGATCTCCAACAACGACGAGTACATGTACAGGCAGGAGGTGGAAGATCTTGTGGACTGGTGCAGAGAAAAGCTCTGCATCAATGTGGGGAAGACTAAGGAGATGATTGTGGACTTTAGGAGTAGAAGACACACCCCATCTCCCCTCTTCATCGGAGGAGTAGCTGTGGAGATAATGTCCACATTCAAGTATTTGTGCCTGCATATCTCCAACAACCTCACGTGGGCCACCAACACAGCCAGCATAATAAGGAAGGCCCACCAACGGCTGTACTTTTTAAGGAGGCTAAAGTGGGCTGGTCTCAGCACTAATGTCCTGACCTCCATTTACCGGTGTGTGGTGGAGAGCGTACTGACATCCTCCATCACTGTCTGGTATGGGAACTGCTCTGTGGCCAACAGAAAGGCGCTACATTAAGTGGTTAAATCCGCTCAAAAAATTATCAACTGGAGCCTCCCTTCTTGGGGGACATTTATGTCAGCAGGTGTAGAAGCAGAGCTTCATGTATCATGAAGGACCCCACCCACCCGGCGCACTAACTGTTCATGCCCCTCCCCTCAGGAAGAAGGCTACGCAGCCTCAAAGTAAGACCAACAAGGTTGAAGTGCAGCTTCTTCCCAGAGGCTGAGAGACTCATGAACTCCTGACCTAAAGTCTGTCCTCTGCACTTTGCTTTACTGCTGCTATGTATTAAAATGCTGCTTGGTTTTTTACCGTTTTATTTAATATAGTTTTTTTTAGGTTATTTATTATTATTTATTCATAACGTCTACTTTAGCTAATATAATTTATTCTGTACGCTGCTGGACCTGGGAAACGAATTTCGTTCATTTGTGTTTTTAACATGTTTTGAATGACATTGAACTGAACTGAACTGAACTGATAGGAAAAGCACTAAAAGCCTAAAAATGACAAACTTTTATAGAACAAGTTAAAAACAGTTAGAGATCACAGTTTTTCCTGTATTGATAATAATAATTAAATCTAATTACCTGATGCTTGCTCCATCGTTGGCGTGTATATCAAATCAAGACAAGACATGGGAGTGTCATTTGTCTGAGTTGTACTTCCGAGCCCTGTGTCTTTGCTCAGAGATTGACTCCAGCTGAGAGCAGCTAGAAATAAACAATAAAAATAAAGATTATCAACTAAAAAAAAATGTAAAATCCAGCTTGTGTTATGACATAAATTACCTGTATCACTGCAGTCACACTCTCTGTAAATGGCCTGATGTTGCTGGGGCTGGACCTGCATACATTAATCACTTTTAACTTTTCGCCCAGATTACACACACATACAACCAAGCAGAAGGACAAAATTAACCCTTTGAAAGCTTAGCAAATCAGCTTGATTTCTTTCAAAACCATGGGAGGAAGGCAATGCACAACTAAACATGAAATCACCCACAAATTAACAACAAATTACAAAAGTTAAATTAACAAGAAAGAAAAATATCTAAAAATTTGCAAAATAAAATGGAAAATAAAATAAAAGAAACAAACAAGGAAATTGCCTGAAATAGAGCTATAAATTCTATATATATTCTGTAACATATTAGGAACATGTAATTCTAATAATCATACATATAGTTTCAGGGCATTTTTACCTTTTTTGGATAATTTTCTCTCTCCATCTTGTTTATAAAATATATATTTACATGTTATCACTTTCTTGCAATTTGCTCATTGCCTTTTCCCATTTTTTTAAGAGAATTTAAAAAAATTCGCTCACATTTCAAAGATTTAAATACTTGTGAAAGGCATCTGAATGCAGCATAAGAAAAACTGATGTTCATCCAGGTTTTAGTGGGTTAAAATCACAGACCTGTAGCTGACCAAGCTGAGCATCAATAGCATCTAGGAGAAGGTCACAGTGGTCCAGTCTGAGAGGAGCAGAGTCCAGTCCAGACGCACTGCTGTCGTCTTTGAGATCTGTGAAAGCAGACAAAAGGGTCAACAAGAGTGGGGGGAACTCCCAAGAGAGTGAAAAATACACAATATAGATACTGCTGATAAAAACCTGTGTAAAGAAGCTCATCTGTGTCCTCGTCGTCTCTCTCTTCTTCGTCATGGCATCTGTCAGCCATGTCCTGTTGCTGTGGACAGGTATGCAGACACTCAGCAACACCATACAGACACAACATCCCCAGTATCTACCACTGATTACGGCTGACTGGGCAGTCATAAGGAGTGCAGGGTTTATGTTGCTCAGTTGTCCGGGAAACCAAGACAATTTAGCTTGTTAGCAAGACAAACTGACTTCTTTTCACTAAGAAGACTGTAAATTCCTGGGTCTGCCTGTCTCTCCTACCCCCCAAAATGAACATAAAGAACAGGAGCTGTACAAGTCAGTCTACTTTTCCTCTCAAATGTTACGCTACTGTAACAAATTTTCCCATTAAATTACAGTAAAAAACAGGCAGATGTAGTTGCCAGCATCTTATCCTTATTTTACCAAGTCACCACCATAAAGTATTTCAACAGTATATTACCGTTAGATTAATTACAGTATTCCACAGTAGAATGTTAGGTTTACATTGCAGTATTGGTCCCAAAAAACATCAAGATTTACAGTGCTTTACTGTATTTTGTAAATGGTTACAATATAACCATGACTAAAATGCCTAAATGCGAATATCAGTAGTGTGTTAAAGACTGTTTTCTTAGCCCAGGCTAATCAGAAAGATCACATTACGTTAAGCCTTTACCATGAGTGGATTTTAGATTTCACAACAGTATAGTTATTAACCCTTAAAAAACTGGGCTAATTGGCTTGATTTATATCAAAAACATAGGCATTAGCTAATGAGCAACTAAGGAAGAGAAAAGAAGGAAATTAGTTTAAAAAAAATCTATTGGAAAAACCCAAAACAAACATAAAACGGAAAACAAAGTGAAGTTAAAACACACACACACACACACACACACACACACACACACAAACAACAACAAGGAAATCACCTGGGGGGAAAAGGGGCCTAAAAAATAATAATTCCGTAAAGTAATTTAAAATATTTAGCCTAATTGTGATAATATAGCTTTCGTGGAGTTCTACCCTGGCTTATTAAAACATAATAATTTTCCAAATCTAAAATAATATCGCAATTTGCGGGACCTTTCTTGCCAAATTGCTCATTGCCTTCTTCACGATGTTTCTGAAAGCAATCAAACCAATTTGCTGAGGTTTCAAAAGTTTAAAACCTTGTGAAAGGCGTGTGATTGCAGTTCAAAATAAATAAATAAATAAATGAATAAATAAAGTGATGACACTCTAGGTTACAAGGAGTTAAACAACATGTCGGCTAATCTGACCGAAAACACACGGTGACTCACTGAAACCAGTCTTCCTGACAGTCCCTAATAACTTCATGTACACGTTGTTAAGTTATTTGGAGACAAACAAACACAAATTAAAACTGTACAGCCTTGCTCACTTACCTCGAGGGGAAAACGAAGAGACTTTGGATCGATGCTGCGTCGCTGAGTCTTGAATGACAGCAGCCTCAGGAAGTTGCCCTGGAAACAGCCAAACAGCTCGTGACCTGCACAGGACTCTGGGCACCGGGAGGAGGAGAAGTGTCTCGCGCACAGCGGCAACATTAGCGCCAAATGAGAGTGGGTAAGAGAGTATGAGACCAAAACGACCAACTATAGTCTCTTCAAATTTTTACATGTATAGCTCTGCAGTTATGTTGTCTGTATTATTTTTCCTAACATGAAGGTCTGAAAGTGGTTTTAGAGCCCTCTCCAAACTGACAGGAACACGGTTTTGATGGGGATATTTTTGTGCTGGACAAGGGTTATACAATTCAAATATATAAAAAGTCTAAAATGGAAAAGTTGGATGAATACCAGAATTACTTGCAGAATGTTATCTCAACTTACAAGGCCCAATCTATGAAATGTCATTTTAGTCAATATTAAATGAATGAATAAATACATCAATAAATAAATATCATCATTATCATCATCATCATCATCATCAACCATTGTTTATTTAGGGAAAATTGACTGAGCATTAAGCTCTTTAACAGCAATGCCCTGAATTTACATTCAGTGGGCCAAAGGAAACATACAATAGCAACAAATTCAACAAAAACAAAAACAGCTAGAAGCAATGGCTATCAAAAGTCACAAATTGCAACAAAATCAGCAAAAGGATGATTAAATAGCAAACAAATCTGCAACCACTGAAAAAATGCATAACAACAACAGTTGAAAAGACAGTAAAATTGATAACAATGAAAACAATATCAACAAATAAAGATCAGTCTGAATTAACCAAAGCAGGAGCACTGGACAATAGGTATATTATCTAGTATTATCTAGCATACACTTAAAAAGATTTACAGACACGTCCCTATCTAATTTTAATACCTCTTATTCCATTTGTTTGGTACAAAAAAATAAAAGCTAATTTATCAAGCTCAGTACTGATCTGAGGAGTTTCAAGGCGTTTCTGCACACTGTCAAATGCACATTAAAGGCTTGATACAGCTTCTTCTACAGATGGCGCACAAGCATAAAGAACTGTGTCATCAGCATAAAAATGTGCTTTGCAGTTTTCTACTGAGGCACAGATATAATTTATAAACAGCATAAACAACAATGGGCCTAAAGTTGAACCCTGTGGCACACCATTTTTCAATCATAAAAACTTTGAATTTAGACCTGCAACATTAACACACTAGCTTCTATCAGTAAGGCAATCCTGAAACCACTTAAGGGATGCATTATCAAAACCTAGCAGTCCATTTAATCCAGAAGCAGTCTGTGATTAACAGTGTCAAAAGCCTTTGACAAATCTATAAATAAAGCTGCAAAGTTTCCCTTACGATCAAGAGTTACAGCTATATCATTTACAATCACAGCTGCTGCAGTAATGGTGCTATGGCCTGCTCTGAACACTGATTGAAAGGGACTTAAAATTGCATTTGCAGACAAGAAAGTACAGTGCCGTTTATTTACAAAAGATAGGCATGGAAGTTTGGAAATTGGCCTATAGCTGCTTAGATCCGTGGTGTCTCCTCCTTTGCGCAAAGGAGTCATTAAAGATGATTTCCAAACGTTTGGGATTGAACCAGAAAGGAGCATTAAGGTTAAAGATGTTTGTCAAGGGCACAGCAATGATGGGGTCAGGTCAGCAGACTGAATACAAGCACACTGATGCATCTTGTCCTCGTCAGGCTGTGTGACAAGCAAGGGTTGTATAGGGGCAATCTCCTCATGCTGATCTAGAGGGTGCTTTTTCATCTGATTTTCAGAAACATTTTAAGAACTCTTAGGAAATGTGCCACTGTTATTAGTAATAAAAGGGGGAGCTAAAGTAGCAGGCCCTTGCCTGCTATAAGCAGAGGACAAATAGGTGGAATTGAGCTTACATGGCCCCGGACCCTGGGGAAATAAGATGCTACCAGACCGGTTACCCGCAAGGGGGGGGCAATGATCTGGCCGGAAATGGTCAGTGAGTGGTGGACCATGTGAGTGCTGTCAACAGTAAGACAAGTTTGCTGTTAAAACGCAAGAGCCAGCTGTGCTGTGGCGAAGGCCATCCTTCCAGTAGAGCTGTCTTCATTCCCAAAAAAAGTTAAATTGTCAATGAAAGTCACACCATATTCCCTGCAAGCAGAGGACAGCCAGGTGTGTAAACTTAACAGAGAAGCGACTCAACTCTCGGCCAAGAGTAGGTAACGGGCCCAGGCCTGCCACTTCGGTGTCTGCAGGAGTTTCAACAGGTGGATGAAATCCATCTTTAGTTGCTCAGACTGTTTCGAGATGTAGTTTGTTCCCACATGGACAACAAGCTTCTTCAGCTCTGGACGGTCAGGAAGAATCCTGGGGATTTTGTTGATTATATCCTGAACTGTTTCACCAGCAAAACAGTGGGTCTTTGCCGAAAACATCCTGACATTACGGACTATGGAGTCTCCCACGATCACAGTCGCGAAAGAGGTGGGGGTGAACTGCAAACGGCTGCTTTGTCGTGGGGCGGTCTCACAAGGGAATCACCGATCGCCAACGTCGATGGAAGTGACATCGCAGTGTGCGCCCCATTCACTGGATGTGGACGGTGGGTTGTTGCCAGGGACGGCAGCAGCAGGGCGGTGGCGGTGTCCACAGCAGAGGGATTCTCTGCCGACTCTGGACAAGTGGGACCTCCGGAGCCTCTCCTGACTGCCTCCTTCAGCAACTTGCGGTGAGCGGAGGACTTCATGGAGGACTTGGCTGCCGGAGGGCTGGAGCCTCCACCCAATGGAGGAAAATCCTGCATGTCCAAGATGTTGAACCTGTTGGTCAGTGGGAGGTCGCGAGGTGGAGCAGGGGGAGACGGGCACTTAGCATCATGTTTAACCCGGCGGGCCAAAGTCCAGTGCTCCAGTCCAAGCCCAGTTGCTCGGGGCTCAGCTCCCACAAGTAGCGCTGGAACAGCCTCGGGCTCTAGTGTTTCGTTAATGACGGAGCCGTTCCACCAAAGTGTGGGATAAGTGTCTGAGTGTCTCAGTCTGGTCGCATGCCGGTTGCCGCAGCCAGAGGGGCCCAGAACTGCGAGGTGTTTTGCCTGGGCTGTGGCAACAGAGGAAAAGTCTTAAAATGAGCTTGTCTTTCTCCTTGAGCTCAGCTTGCAGACCAGCGATGCTTTTCTTCAGCCTTGAAACGGTAAGGTGGCATGACCGACATTCAGATCCACTCTCAGCCATCAGACTAGCAGTTTGTCCGTAGAAGTGGTAGAAGTTTAAAAGCTTAAAGCTTAATTTAAAGTGACCAGCTAGCCTAGCCACCAGGCTAAAAACAAACCAGCTCGTGGAAGTCCAGAGGATCCAGTTGGCTAAATAAAATGAAGATCGAAATGCTGGAGGGTTAAAAAAAACTGGGACCTTCTTAAAACTTAAATGTAAAACAACCAGGATCTAAAACTGTAGTATAAGAGATGGCTTTCAAACTGGATACAAAAGTAAATTCGTTACAGAATACCTGGCGGTACACACAAAATGCTGACACATGCGCACAACTATATGAGGAAATAAATAAATCTGAATATGAAAAATTTAAAAAAATCCATAAATTAGACTGAAGTAAATAATGAATCCTCTCCAAAAATAAAGAAAAACAAGAAAGAAAATAAGAAGCCTAAATCAATAAAATAATGTATGATTAAACCACTATAGCAAAGGCTTTTAAATATTTCCTACCTTATTTTCTGTATTTATGGAGTGCCCAGATTGCTCTCCTGAGTATCTTGTTGTTTACCGTTTTGGGTCAGCACCTGACACAAGGTTCTGATCTACGTTTGATTATACAGAGCAACCAGTTATCTCTCTCTTTCTCTAATGTTACAGACAGTATGTCATAAAAAGTCATAGTGTAGCATGTAATTAAAAAATCATACGCTAGCTCCCAAAAATGGCACTCAGAAATCAAAACTTTGATCAAAGATTTTATGTCAAAATGCTCAAAAATGGTTGATTTAGCTGTTAAGTTTTCAAGTTTTATGTTTGAGAGAAGGCGGACATCTCTACTGCCAATATCTCCAACGCTCACACCAAAACAATTTAGATGGATGAACAGCACTGCAGGTAAGAGGACAAAATAAGTATTTTTAATTTTGGGGTGAACTGTAACTGTAAGGCAGAGAAAATAAAGCAGATAGCTATCCAGTGTCAACAATAACAAGTTTATTCTCTTTTCATTATTATGTCTTTGTTGTTAAAGACAATGTTATACAAGTATAAATTAAGGGAAAAAATACACAATTTAAAAAAAAAAGAAGCAAAACCTCAGTTGAATCTGCAGTCACACCTGAATACACCGACGTGTATTTGGGGAGTAAGAGTAGTAGTCAAGGCAGGTCAGTCACCTTTGACCTCCTGTACCAGGCCGCTGTGTTGTGATGTGTTTCATAACTTTCATCATCGTACATTTTATTAACTTCATCACTGTCTCACAAATAAGCTGTGAGTCACAGTCGGAGGAGAAGCAGGGTTCAGTGTAGACAAGGCAAATAAAACTCTCCCCATCTTCATTAGTTTACATCTGCCTGAAAAACTGAGCAGCATCAAATGAGAAGGACGTGTGCTGTACGTGCACACAAACCAAGCTCATTATGCATAAAACAGTATGAAAACATAAGAATAATGGCACCCATGAGAAGGTAGAAATGAGAACAGAAAATAAAAGTTAAAGCTAAACAGATCACACCAGAGTGAATTAAGATGAAATGAAACAATGAGAGGAGGTTTACATTAGAACCCTCCGAGATAGGGAAGGCGGATGAAGAGGTTGTTTTAGTCTACAGTACACTCTCCACACACACTTTGGTTGTTTTGTCCCTTTCTGCATGAGGCAGACAACTGTTCTGTTTGAAGCAACAACAGCCACGAGCTAACACATCCACACCTCACTGCAATATTGCTACAGCCGTCCAATACCATACAGGCCCTTCAGTGGGCAAGTCACCATCAAGTACTGAGGTCACGTTATTTGGAAATGCACTGATTAAAACGTATGATGAGCTCTCGGTTATCATTCAAAATATAACACATATTCTCAAATATAAAATCATCTAAACACAATATATTAATCTCTAGTAAAGTCTTCAAATTGATCGCTGAGGAAGGAAATCAAAGACTTAATTTCCATTTGTACAATTTTTTTCACTGCCGTTCAGCAGTCACAACATGACTGTGCATGATGTTACAGAATTAAATGTACAATTTTGAAAATGGCAAAATAAAAATAACAACCTTGCTGCAGCAGTGTCCATCTTTAATGTGACACCTTTGATATGATTTTCAGTGTACACAACCTCTATAATAGCTCCTATCTATTGCTGCGTTTAAATGGGGTTAAAGTGTTCACGAAAAGAAGCCGTATGAACGCCCCCCTATTGTGGTATTTACTACCTCATAAGTGGAAATCTTCTAAGAGCTCAGAGTTCCCAACTTTGTGTACAAGACTTCCTGAGTCGTAAAGACAAGCTCACGAGATCCATTTGAACGCAGCATTAGTACGAGCTGGAAGATGTTTGTGTGAAGCGGACAGAGGAGCCAAAGCTGTAATTAGCAGAGGAGGGACCAAGTCATTGTTTTGCAAGTCACAAGTAAGTTTCAAGTCTTTGTACTCAAGAAACAAGTCCTAATTCAAGTCAGGTAGGTCCTGAGTCAAGATCCAAGTCAAGACAGGCAAGTCCTGAGTCAAATCAGGCAAGTCCAGAATCAAGAAAGGTAAGTCCCAGGTCAAGTCCTACAATCAAGTCCCAAGGCAAGACAGGCAATTTCAGAGTCAAGACCCAAGTCAAGACAGGCAAGTCCTGAGTCAAGTCCCGAGTAAAGACAGGTATGTCCCTATTCATGTCCCAAGTCAAGACGGGAAAGTCTCGAGTCATGTCCTGAATCAACACAGGCAAGTGTCAGTTCAAGTCACAAGTTCAGACAGGCAAGTCCTGATCTAAGTCCCAAGTCAAGACAGACATGTCCCAAATCAAGTCCCGAGTCAAGACAGTGAGTCCCTATTCAGCTTACAAGTGTAGACAGGCAATTCTCAATTCAAGTCACAAGTCAAGACACGCAAGTCCTGAGTCAAATCTTAAGTCCTAAACAAATCATTACATTTTCACTGAATGCAGTGCCATTAAAACAACAGAATTACAAGAAATTTGATTTACAAAAACAGTATATGCTTTTTTAAAATGTATATGTTGCTGCATCTGTACTTTTTTCCCTGTATATTTTGCACTCTGCAATTTGTTTTTTTTTTCTTAACCACTGAGTATTTTTTGTACGCCAACAGAATTATCTTTGGTATAATTTTTTTCAAACTCGCGCTCAGTAATGTAACATTAGTTCTTCATAGTTCTCTCCTCCAGCTTGATTAGGTGCTGTCGGATTGCTTCAAGCTAAAGTGGATTTGAAGATTTAAGTGTCGACCTTCTGGGAATGAATAGGGTTAATGTTAGTTGATACAGGAAATGAAGGAAAATTAATTGATTTGCGGCACATTTTTGCTTTGTGGAAGGTATAAAGTATCAAGTCAAAAGGCTCAAGTCTAAGGGAAGTCATGCGTCATTGGTGTTGAAGTCCAAGTTGAGTTGCAAGTCTTTTTTGACTTTGTCGAGTCTGAAGCCATCACATATGTGACTCGAGTCCACACCTCTGGTAATTAGTGAAATTAAAAGAATAGTGTGACATTTTAGGAAATACACTTTTTTAGATTAAAAAATTGACACCACTTTTATCTGTGACAGAGGTATCAATCTTCTCTTTTAAGCTTTCACAAAAAAAGTGAATAAGTGTTTTTCCAAATATGATGAACTATTCTTAAAGCATGCGGCAGCTTTGAGCATTCTGGACAAGAAATTGATGATTGATCAAACTGTGCTCATGACCACCACAACTTAAAAGAAGCATTAAAATCTTTCATGTAAATGGATAGAAGAAGCATCTTTGTGCAAAAAAAAGCATCAATCATCACTCATTTCATTACTAAATCATTAATTCATTGATAAAGCATCTCACATGTTATATTTTATCAGACCATATGCTATTCTATTTGAATTAATTTATTTTCCAGTGTATTTTATGCATCTGAATGACCCGCTCATCAGAGGAACTGCCAGATGTGTTGATCTATGAAATCATCTCTGAACCACAGTAACTAATGTGCTAGTATCAAGGACTCTATAAAAAATAATTTTTAGTGTGTTAAGACAGTTTTTGGAAATATAAAACAAGAAATCTGCAGCCAAATTGAGGGTGCCTCAGAGCTAACATCCATCTTTTTCAGAATCAATCTGGATTAAAAGTCAAAATAACAGCAAATCCTTCAGGCTCATACAGTCAATTTGTTTTCAGATTGAACTGTACTGTACAGATAACTTAATACTCAGATTAGTATAATTATTCTTCATTTTACAATATCATTCTTTTATCACAAAATATTCACACAAATAGACTGGACGGTAGATACAATACCTCCAGCCTTGAATTCTACATTCCTAACAATAATTACAAAAAAATAACAACTTCAAAACTCTTGTCTCCGTAGACATGTAGTGCACAGGTCAGGGGACTCTTTCCCTTGTTCAGTCAGTTAAAGGCAAAAGACTGAGGGGTGCCTTCATGTGCTGATCCCAGATCAGCAGTCCACAAACACTGAATGAAAGGGCGACGTGAGCTGCGTTGAGGCTGGAGCGGCAGCTGGGGGGAGTGATCTGTGGCTGACTGCTCGGAGGTGTGCTACAGGTACCAGCCCTGTCTGCTTCTATAACCTTTGACCTCTTGTCAGCTGAAGCTGTACTGTACTAATCGGAGAAGCCACTCCAGTCTCATGTACACTGTAAGCTCTGACACGTTGATCTTAAAATAATTTTGGAAACCAATTGCCTTGGAAAAGAAAAGTAAATTCAACTATTAATCTTCATTTACATTTGATTTATATCTAATTGTTAAGTTTACATAAAATCTAGCTGCTTTTACTTAATTTGATGTAGTTGTTGCAACTTAAAAATGGTAAGTGGAATCACCTTGTTCTTTGTAAGTGATAGAAACTTCAGTAAACCAAGTTAGTCTGACTGTTCATGACAAAGAGGATTTTGCCAATGATGCAGTTAGGAGATCTAATAGTTCTGTTTTCTTGACATGTTTAAGAAAATGCAAATATGATAGACTAGTTTGCAACCAGCAGAATATAGATACGTAGCACAGTAAACTTAGTTTATTGAAGTTGCCGAAACTTAGAAAGATTGATTTAATTAAACTTGTCATTTTTAAGTTGCAGTTTCCTAGATTTTTTAAAAAGTAAAATCAACTTGGCAGATTTTACAGTGTACTGTAGTCATCCTCCTGAAAAGGTTTGAGCTACAAACTAGTGACCAATGGCGACTGTGGAGCAAGCGCATTGCAGAGTCTTGAAATTAACATGTTCCTGTATGTTCTGGGTTGGTAATCGCTGCATGACTCAGTGCTTTGGTGCAGACTTAATACTCTGTATGATCACTGAAAAAGATGTTTCTGAAAATGACGCGGTATGTGTTGCTATGGGAGAGCACCAGAAGACAAGGTAAAGTACATGTACAGACTGAAACTTTCTCAACATCGACACAGAGATATGTACTACCCTATGATCTACCACAGTGAAAAGTGCTTACTCAGTTCATTGATGGAGATTAGAGTGATATGGATTTTCAGTGTTACTGTTGGTAACTGCACTAATGTGTTACAACTAAAGGACTCACTACTGCAGAAATTTACTAATCAGAATCACAACTGGAAGATGTCTGAAGCATGTTGAGATGACTAAGATGCATTGAAGCATAGAGGCAATTTATATTCAAAATATGAAATGAATTAGCAGTCATATTATCTCTACATGGACTCTAGTCTAACTGAATACTTAACAGACTGTATCTTCTGGAGGGAAACTTCAACATTCACACCAAACAAAATATATTTCTGCACTGCTGCATATTTCATTAGCTCTGACAAACAGCCTGTGCTGTATCAGAAAGAGATTGTTTGCCCAAACAATTATCTGTTTTTTATGGAGACCCAAAGTGCTAATAAATAAATTAGACTTATGCAGTGAATAGTTATAGAAGTACAAACAGAAAATCTATATAAAATAACCATAAAACTGTGAAGTAATCCAATACATATCACACTATATGACACTAAAATTGTTACCTTTCTTGCTGGTTTTTAGGACACACTTGAAAAAACTTGTTTCATCTTGAATGTCATAGTAAGTTTCTTATGTTGTTTGTATGTATTCACTTATTTAAGTTTTGTTTTTTTCCCTCATTTTTTCTTTGACTATTGTTAGTTTCCTTTTGTGTGTGTCGATATTTTAAAATATGTGTTACCTGTTTGTTGCATATTTTGTTTTGTATGGATGAGTAAAAACATCGGTATTTTCTCTTTATTTTGTAATGTAAATAGGGAAGGACTTGAGGAAAAGCCATTCAGGCTTCTATCCTTTCTAGCATTGAAATTACTTTTATTGTTCATTTTGTATTTTCTTATTATTTTGCAAATAAGTAAACTAAACTAAACTGAACATTTTTTTAAACACAGCTTGATATTATGAAATGTTATTTTGTCCTGCCTGTTATGAGGATGACAGAGTTTATTATGGACCAATTTTATTTTTTTCCCACAGCTTTGTTTCACAATGTAATGCCACTTTGCCTGTCAGATCATTCTCCATCAACCTCCATTCCACACCTGGCTCTGCCCTGTGTATCTTAAGACATTTTAATTTAAAATAAAAGGCCTTACAAATTAAAACACTTACAATTAATTAATAGTAATTCATCTGCACAACCTAAATAAAACTGAATTGCCATGAATAGAAAAATAAGCAGCATGAAAGAACATCTCATTGGTATAAGGAATTGACTATAAAAAATGTATTGGATTATTTCCCAAGGCCATGGTCACGTTACCTGTTTTGTTCATATTTGTTTATATTTTTGTTTCAGAATGTCTAATTTATTGAATTTTTTTGGAACACGTGTCTGCATAACTGATAAAAATTTGCAGACACCATTTCCTTACACTCTTTGTTAAACATCTAAAAGGGGCAAATAATGAGCACTTGAAATCATTCCTGTGAAGAAAAAGAGGGAACTAATTAAAGATTTATAAAGAAGGTCTGGCATTATCTCAACTGTGCTAAGTAGAACAGAAGATGAGGACACTTTTCTTGTAGCCCCTGATATACTGACATGTGTATTCACAGCCCAGTCACAAGAAAATGTTGGCATTGTATGCTCCTGCAAACCACAGATATGCTGCATTTGTACATTTCATGTGTGAAATATCAAAGCTTTCATGTACGTATATATAAAGCTGACTTTGTCATCAGGAAGTTGAGGAATTGGATGACGGTGTGATACCTGGGCAAGACAGCTGACAAACTGCAGCTTATACAGTAGGTATAAGACCAACTTATGACAAAACTGGATGTTTTTTTAGACAGGCAGGGATGATAAAGAGACATCAAAGCATTTTCAGCCATAATTGTACCACAAAACCGGGTATTTTGAGCAAAAACGCAATCTTTTATTAATCGTAACCAAGTGGTTTTGTGCCTAGCCTAACCACATGTTGTCCACAGCATTGTTAAAACATTAAATTTCAACATCTCTGTGACAAATGTAACATTTCCGTGGTTTGCAGAAACATACAATGCCAAAATTTACTACGTTGACTGGGTTGGTATTAAACACTGCTCTGTTTTTATGCGCCCATTTATGATTTTGTCCCTGTTAGTTGTGAGTCGATAATCGTGAGCTGCTTTGATATGGGTTTCGGTCAAATCTGTAAAAACTCTGGTGAACACAGAAAAGTGCATTGTGAGTAAGATTTATGAAGCACCTGATTTCAGGAGTGTGCAGGTGCCATTATTGTGGCGGTGTTACAACTATAACACCACCTCACATCCACACATTTTCTCACTGCTGTTTCAGTATAGTGTCAAAGACTCAGGGAGCGCCCCTTCTTTTTCCCCATAGTAAAAACAGATTGAGAGTGTATATTTGGAGGTAATCCGAGAGTGTGTGAAACATACACATTCTCATGCTCACTAAAGGTCCACATGGTGCTCATTAGCCAGCTATGCCGCATTGCTGAAGGACCAGAGGCAGAGCAGTTCCCTGTCCGATGAGGTTAGGATCCGGGCTGAGGTCCTGGGTTAGAAGATGTCAGGACACATGCTCCAGTCCTGTCTCTCCTTCGCCTCCCAGTAACCTCCCTTATACACAAAGTTTGTCTCTCCAGTGATTGAGTCCCTCCTCTGGTGAAACCAAAGCGGCTGGTAGCCTTCGTATTCTTTACCTGCAGAAATAAGCACAGGTGTTGCTGAACTGACACCATTTAAATTGCACTCTAGTGGAGAAGCCACACTTACAGGCAATACACTGAGCGATTAATTCGCCTTCATACATATGCATAAACTGGGGAAGCAATTATTTGTTGCGCACTAAATTTGGGACAGCTCCAAATCTGAGCCGCGGTCATGTAATGTGAATTCCACCGCATCAATAAAGTACAAATGAGCACAATGTGTGCAATGCAAAAACCTGGATCGGTCATAGCGAAGCATAAAATTAGAATCACAGTTTTGGAACTCCCTAAACTGAATAATCGATCTGGTTCTTAATACAGAAACACAGTCAAAAGAGGCAGAATTTGCAGCTCAGCAATCAGCTCATGGTTTTGTTCCCTTTCTAAAACAAAATGTAGATTTAACTCAGATGAATGAAAGCATAACGCTTCTTGTTTATTGTTGTACCACACTAAATTGGTCAAATTGATTTAATTTAAAGGAATCAGGGAACTGGCTGCCTTGAAAATTTTAAGGAGATATGCCTATTACTCTTAATTTATATTTACTTTATATCTAATTGTTAAGTTTACTTAAAATGTAGTCATATTTAGTTGTGTGAAGTTATTGCAACTTAAAAATGGCAAGTTTAATCAAATCAACCTTTCTAAGTTTTAGCAACTTCAAGTTTACTGTGCTATATATCTGTAGTCTGTTGGTTGCAAACTAAATAATCATATTTGTATTTTCTTGAACATGTTAATAAAACAGAACTCACAGATCTAACTTTTTTCATTTGCAAATTCTCTGAATTTAACTTGTTGCGATCAAGTTAAGTCAGACTAACTTAGTCTACTGAAAGTGCAACACAAAGAACAAGGTGATTTGACTTGTCATTTTTCAGTTGCAACAACTTCACAAAAATAAGTTTATACAAATAAATTTTAAGTAAACTTAACCAGTAGGTATTAAGTAAATATAAAAGAAGATGAATAGTTATATTTACTTTCCTTTTTCAAGGTAATCGGTTTCCAAGATTATTTTAAGTAAGATCTACCTGTCAGATTTGAAAGTGTAGATAAGTGCCCAAAAGGATTTGAACACACAGGATGATGATGTCGTGCAAATTAATCACTTGCTAATATGGCTTCACCACAGCATATTAGGAATACTTTAGAGTTGTATCTGTTGTTTCATGTAATATATTATTTCTAAATGAAGATGTCACATGTTTTGCAGGAAAAAGCCTTTGTTTTTCCTGAGCCATTTTCTGGAGAAGTTGACATGGGAGGGGTATCATGCAGTTCCCACACTGAGGCAGACCACACAGAGGACACACAGAGGATGAGGGGTGTGCGTGAGTTTGTATTTGTATGTGTGTGTGTGTGCGTGCGTGTGTGTGTGTGTGTGTGTGTGTGTGTGTGTGTGTGTGTGTGTGTGTGGGAGTGATGCACAACAGAGGGGCACAGGGCAACCCCCACTCACCAGAGTCATAATCACACTCTGACCACCAATAGAGGGAGGAAAAGAAAGACAAGTCATGGGTACATCGAATACAAACCTAGCCTACGCACAACACACACACACAGGAATGCCACCAGGATGAAAAGTTTCTGCTGAATTCCCGAAAAGTTCAGTCCATCGTCTAGTATACCTGACCTTTTGTGTTTAGCCCTGCTGTCTTTCAAAAACTTCCGTGTTAAAAATGTAATAATTATTCAATCAAAGTAATGTAACTCGTTACATTTGATTACATTTTGATTCCTCTTTTAACAAATGTTTTAAACTGGGCAATAAAGCTGAAAGATATCCATAAATAGGTGATGCCAAATAAGGGTATTCCTGCGCGGAAAATGATGCAAAGCAGCAGAATGAATGCTGTATTCTACATGTAAACTTTTTACCGCAAGGAATACATTTGGATGTTACAAGTTGTTGCATGTAACTATTAACTTCCACACACGGCTCACTCTAGGATAATCTTTTTCCAATTTCTAGCTTTGTGACCGGATGATTCTTTGTTTATTTTTTTTAACCAAAATGCTCCCTGAGTCATTTTTTAGTTCTCTGCTTATTTATCAGGGTTCCATCAGCTTAAGGCTGGGTTATCAGGATTTAAGACTTTTTAAGACTTTATTAATTTGACTCTGAATGAAATTTAAGAGCATGTTTAAAAGAAACAAAGTGGAAGAAAAAAACATGAGCCTACATCTTTTACTTGGGCTTAGGAAGAATTTTACCCAAATATTTATTGTAACATAAAACATCAACTTTTTGTTGTCATTGATGTGAGAAGGGTTCTGTAAATTTATTTTACTTTATTTTAAGATTTTATGAAATGCTGCAAATTCAGAAAACAAAGATTCATAAAATCCCAATTCTCAATTTTAGATTAATGAATTCAATACCATTGGAGACTTTTTAAGGATCTGCAGGAACCCTGGTCTATATACAACATCTTTTGTCTTTCGCATGTTCTAATTATGTTGTGGGTCTTTTTATTTTCATGGTTCTTTGTGCTACAACTGTTATCTAAGATTTTTAAAGGAGAACATGCACTTTTACTTCAAACATGCTGGATGCTCTAAGAAAAAAACAACCTCCTCCTGCTGTGTCTGTCATTTATTCAGCAACTCTTTGCCTATCACACACCACACTTCCTGTTCTCCTTTTCATACCTTCATCAAGCGCATCTGAGGCCTCCGCTTCCCTTCTCCTCCTCACAGCTCTTTGTTTTTCCTCTAGCCTCTGCTTTTCTAAGTTTGCCTCGTCCCACCGCCCTTCCTCCATCAGCTTCTGGTCGGGTCTCAGACGGCTGTCGGTTAGTCCCACTCCGTCCTCCTGCTCATTCAGGGTCAGTGCCAGCGCTGAAAAGTAGTACATGTTCTCAGCGTTCTCCCTGAGTGAATGAGAGGAAATTGACAGGAGTTACACAGTGCCATGCTGTACAATCAATGATATTGACTGAACATTGCAGCAACTACTTATATGCAATGTTCTGCCTCATGAGGCTGATGAGACTTACGGGAGAGGGTATTTCTTCCACAACAGTTTGGGCGACAATGTCTGATAGACCGTCTTCTGCTTGCCCTCTGATCCACTGCCCCCTCGGCTGCTCTGAACGATCTTGGCGCTCTCAATTTTATCATCCCATGTACCAGAGAGGATGTAGTGAGCCTGACCTCCACTGTCTGCCACCACACCTGTCACCTGGAAACAGCAAAAGAAAATTAAAGCAGACTCTGGGTGATGAAGAAACTAAAGGAAGCTCCAAATGTATCACCATGTCCTTTCCTCCTAATGTTAAGCACTTTAATGCACAGTCCAGGAGGCAGGACACCAGTGAACTCCCATTAGCTTGTCCCAAATCAGTCACTACCAAGGAAGGCAGCATTGTGCCCCACTTTTAGATAATTGGTACGACTCCAGGGGAGGTTACCTTACTGCTATGTGACCTCTATATCGCACTACTGTACAATAAGTACTAATATAAGTGTTGGTACTGTCCAGCAGGAGGCAGCATCACACAAATTAACCCCTCAACACATGACGTCATACCAAGGTTGGGTAAATAGAAGAGGAAAGGAAGCATTTACCTTCCGAGGTACGTCCCTGGAGAAATAACTGTAGGGGGAGAACTTGAGCTGGCAGGTCTCCTTGGTCCTGTGATTCACAATCTCAATGTCCCCTGACTGCACAAATACAGACAAAGAGTGAGAGAGGGACACACTTTCAGTGCACAAGAGCAAGAGAGTCGCCACAGACACCAGACAACAAAACAGTATACTGTGAAATATGGAGAGCTTTCACTGCTGGCAGCGATAGGTTCAATCAGCATTATGTGAACTTAATATGTAAAAGTCCTGCACCTAGCTTTAACCTGTGACAAACATTCTTGTCTTTTGCAGCATCTAAGTTTAAAATAAATCCAAAATGTGATAGATTGTCTCATTGTCAAATGCTGGTGAAAATGTTCTGATGCTTCAGTTGCTGTGCTCCTGACAGCACTGTCTGCAGCTGCGCTCGCTGGCAGCACAGAAGGCAGGAGCAGAATAGTTTCCTTAGTTTGACATGAAGTTGTTTGGCTGACCCCGTTCTGCACCAGAGGGCAGCAGAGTGGCAGAATGATGCACGGAGGCGTGGGAGAAGGAAAAAGTAAAGTAAAACAATAAAAAGTGTAAAGATTATTGAAACTTTTTCTTGGTGGATGAGCTGCAGAGAGCATGCAGAGGTGGTTTTGTCTTTTGTGAGACTAGTATCTGAAACTTAGGTGCCTACGGCCAAAATAACTGTAACAGCTTGTTTGGATACTTTTTTGTGTGCAAAGTTTTTTGTGAGGCTATACTATAATGTATCCTAACTTTTAAAAAATAAAAACAGGTTTTCAAAAAAGTAGAAGATCAGATTGCAATGTTATCACAAAATGAAAAACAATGGAGGTTTCAAAACATGAAAAAAAGCGTTTTATGTTGTTTTTTTTTTATGAAGTAAGAAATGCAGTCATATATTTGCTAGTGTTGTTGCCAAATGCTAAAAGTTCACAAAACTCCACACATTTAATCATTTACATCAGCATGAACACTGTCAAAGAAATGCCATAAATAACCAGGAAATACTGGATATTTGTAAACTATTTAATATCAACAACTCATTATACTCTGGTTTAATAAGTCACTGCTGATATTCCTATAGTCGTCTGTTGCCAAGATGTCTGATTATTCCACACACCAACGTGCTTCTGACAGTAATAATTCAGTGAATCTGCCATAATTATTCTTTAGGACTTCGTCCAAGGTGACACACACATACACATACACACACACATACACAGAGACACATACACTGACATGCAAACTGATATGACGCACACCATGAATAAAAACAGAAAACAGTGAGAAAAAAAAAAGAATTGTAATTCCAAACAGACAGACACCATTCTGCACAGACTGACAGACAGACATGCAGATGTGAAGCCCAACCCTCCCGCTATATAACTGGGCCATCTCACAGAGAGAAGAAGCTGTTATTTTAGGGTGTTATTAGAGATCAAAGCTGAAGATAAATCCCTAGAGATTTTGAAGCTCCTTATTCATGTGCTTTAAGGCTTTGATTCCCTTCTTCACAGCGCTCTGCTCTGTCGGTCTCTACCACACAACACTACGACAACAATACTAGAGGAAAACAGGCTACTCTCAAAGGTCAAAGGCATTAAAGTTGTGGGTTTGGAGCTGTGGATGAATGATCACTAATAAGAGATGCTCACAAACAGACCTGGTCAATCCACAGCTTGCCCACAATGATGTTGTGCACTGTGGAGGTGACTTTTCTCCACACGTAGTGATTCCCGCTGGAGTGGAACTGGAGGTGAATGGCACCTGATGAGGGACAGGGAAAAAAAGAGAAAAGAAAAATCACAGCTGCTTTGTTACCTACCTGCAATCACAGACCTGAAGGTGAAACCACAGCACTTTCATCATTGAAGGATACTGAAGAAATACAATTTACTGAGCTTTGGGAATTTTAGATTTTCAAATAAATGCCTGGACATGTCAAGGGAGGAAGAGTCCTTTTATTTTATTTTATTTTTTCTAATTAACGTCACTCAAAGTGGCACTATATCTAAAAAATCATGACATGCTTTACTATATTATGCCTATGTGCTGATAAATGTATGTTGTTTTTTTTAAAGATGGTTGTATTGTTTATATTGAAGTGTTTGGAGTTTTGCTTCATATGGTGTTTTATTAATCTAAAGACTTAAATACAAATTTAAATGACAAAAAATGAATGCTGGGTAAATAAAATTCTTAATGGTTTGGCTCCTTCTCTGCTATGTAACTTTGTGTACACTCACTCTGTAAGTTCCATTAGATCCTCAAAACTATCCTCTGTACAACACTAACATATCATTTTGTCGCACTGCATTTGGGCAGTCAGCTTTTTCTGTAAAAGCTACAAATCAGTGGAACACTGACTGACGATGTGAGGAGCTGCAGCTTTATCAGGACTTTCAAAACCACCTTGACAAGACAGTTAAAAGCTGCTCAGCCTATGTACTCACTGACCTTGAAATTTGGATTTTGTAACTTGTTTTTAATTTGACAAGCATTAACTTGTTTTTGTATAGTTTTATGTCACAGTCTGTCTCATGTCTCCTTCGTTGTATATTTTTATATCACATGCTATTGTGTGTATTGTTGGTGTTGTGTGTGTGGGTTTTTTTGTTTGTTTTTTTGTTCAGCTTTATATTGTTATGTTATTTTGCTGTGTTTTGACCTGCTGAGGGACTACATATGCAAATTGGCTCTTGGCTATATTCTGGTATGGTGCATCAAATGGTAATATTGATGTGTTAAACTGTATATGATCCCTTTTAAATAATGCATTTTAAAAGTCATGTTACATTGTGTTTTGTTAGTGTTAGATTGTAGGTTTGTTTTTGTGATTTTAAATCCGCTTGTGAACTTGGTCAATTCTATCTGCAGAGGCTGAAAAACACATCATGTAACACAGTTACGCCCCTGAGCACAGGCAATACATTCCCACCTATTTCCAGTATGGCTTAACCCTGGAAAACTGATAACATGAATTTAACCGTAAACGCTTTCCACTTAAGACTTTTTTTTCTATTACATGGCACCTCACAGCAGGCATATAACAGGAAGGGAGAGAAGGCTGATAAATACCACTGCATCTCTTGGCTGGACCTGCATCTATCAAATCTCTCATTTATCTGAGCCAACAGGCCCCTGCTCTCTGCTGTCCCAGTGCAATAGAGAGCTCCCTTTATACCCATACTTTATGTATGTGTCAAAGGGGTCATAAACTCCTCGTGATTCATTCTCATGCCTTTTCTCTGGCTTTAGATTGTGTAGCAGGCAGCGCAGTCGTCAGCTACTCTCAGTTGGGACGTGGAGTCCTTCTCAGGTAAACTCTGCGTGGTGTGGCTGTTGAATTTGCATGATGGAACCTTTTTCACTCAAATAGTTTGTTTGCTTCCCCCTGAATATGAAATGTCTTACCCTGAGGCATTATGGAGAGGTATTTGCCACGAAACTTGCTGGCGATGGTGATTTCCTGCCACAGGGTCCAGCCTCGTTCGGAAATCACATGATGTGCAGCTGCAGGGGGGTGATGGCTCACCTTAGAAAAAAAGATAGAGGCACAGTATAATTACAAAAGCAGCAAATTGCTTGTTTGGAGAACACAAGCTGACCCTTTATACGTGTCACATGTGTGCATGCACGTCAGTGATATGCCTTTTCCACCAAAATAGTTCTGGTTCTTGAAATAGTTCATTTCAGGAGTCTAGGAACCATGGTGTTATCTAAGAAACAAACCCATGTTTCCCTCAGTTTTGTGCAAAAGCATTGTAATCAAGGATGTGTCATCAGTTTTCATTTGCCCTCTCAATTGTTGCCTTCTCCATCCTTTCCGACCTGTAGAATATGACATGCCCACTTATGTCATCACGGTCACACTTGAGGTCAAGAAAAACGTGCTGTTTTTTGGTTCTGACGTTCTGTAGTAAACTGTTCGAAATTTGGTGTAGGACCCCGAACAAAAAGGGGTGGGATTGTGTCGGCAAATTCTCCCTATGGCCATGCTGTTACCTGCTCACACAGAGAGCGGTAGCCGAACTCCTCCCGTCGATCGAGCTCATAGGTCTCGCCCAGGAGGGGGTTGAAGGGCTTGGCTGTCCGGTGCACCGTTGTGGAGTAGGACGACACGGAGAAGGCAGCGACCAGGCACATCTGCTCCAGTGAGGAGTCGCAGCGCGCCGCCTTGTCCAGCAGCTCATGATACTCCAGGTCCTCGGTGAGACGCTGCAGCATCGACAGAGGCTCGTTGAAGTTTACCTAAATGGTTGAGTAAAGAAAATGTGAGACACACGCAGATTTACGTCAACCAGTCAGCAAGGAGGAGGGCCATGACTCACACACTTACAGGCATGGGAATTTTGGAGAGCTCCTTGCCGATGCAGTTCTTCATGATGCTCCACAAATTGAGGGAGTAGTTGGGCTTGTCGGGGACATGAGTCCGCCTCTGTCTGCGGGGCTGCAGCTCTTTCCCTGACACATCATTACAGCTCAGAGACATCTGGGATTTGGTGAAAGGGGAAGGGGTGGAGGATGAGAAGGTTGACTTTTAACTTTGCATGAAAGAATATTGAATTTTGAAAGACATGGACATTCCAACCATACGTCATGAGAACAAAGAACTGTAAGAAAAACCCATAAGAAGAGCAGAAATAGAACAAGCCATACAAAAGGTGCAGAACTCCAGAGCCCCAGGCCCAGAGAGCTACACTTCAGAGTTCTATAAGGCTTTCAGTAGTCAAATTTAACCATTTCTACTGGATGTGTTGAATGAAGCGCTTGTTAAAAGTTGTCTTCAACCATTTTTTTTATCAAGCAAGCATCTCCCTAATCCAGGAAAAAGGAAAAGGATCCATTGGATCCAGGTTCATACAGACTAATGAGCTTACTTGATGTTGAAAATAAAATATTGGCTTCTAGCAATATACTTGGAGGACATTCTCCCAATACTAATATTTCAAGACCAAACAGGATTAATGAAAAATCGGCTGCTTGTTTTTAATATTCTGAGATCGCTAAATATTATTCACATGCAGGCTATTAACACTCAACATTTTGATATACTTATCGCGCTAAACACAGAGAAGGACCTTGACAGGGTCAAATGGGATTGTCTCTTTTTAACCCTGTCAGAGCCAAATTTATTCCCTTAATTAAGTTATTATATGCCCTTTGATTTTTACTTTCTTAATTTTATGCATTTTATCTTATTTTAGTTAAATTATTTATTTATTTTTTGCTTGTTTGTTTTGTTCCATTACTATGTGAGCATATATATGCGTATGTCTACATGCTCTTTGCATTAAGAATTGTACAGACATATTTATTCTCAAGGAGATTCTGCATGTGTGTTAGGAAAACTCCCCGAATAAACAGTTAAGAAGTTAAAACTTAAAAGTTACAAAAAAAAAGAACATTCAATTTTGAGAAATAGTTTCAGCTTTGTGGCGCATCACCAGGTGGAGACAGAATGACAGAGTGAGTGAGCGGGAACAGAGGAAGCAGATGTATGTTAGAGAGAAGCAAGGGAGAGTTGAGGGGAGAGAAGTACAGATGTTTGACTGGTAATTAATGTTTAGTGGAATGAAACAGCTGTGTATCTTTGGCACCACAGGGGTGACAACGACACTGCGGGACACACACAGAAAAAGGCTGCATGTGTGTGTGTGTGAGCATGGGATGAATGCAGGGTAGGAGAGTTGGACTTGAGAACAGCAAGTGAAGATGGTTATATAAATAAATCATTGAGCTTGAGTTTTCTAGCAGTACAAATTCATCTCTATTGAGATTAAAATGGTTTGTTGAGAACCAACAATATCAACACTGATGCTAGGATATTGTTCACTAATTTTAAAAGGGCTGTACTTGCATTGTACCTGCATCATCTATTTGGATTTATTTGCTCATATTGTCAAATTGTGTTATATATTCTAAATTGTACATATTTAACTATATTGTGTTTAATTTTATCTTAAGTGTTGTTTGTCTTAACTATTGTACATTTGTACATTGTACATTTTCATATTGCTTTTAAATTTTTTCTTTCTAGGAAAGGGAATACTGATAAAAACTAGCTCCCTAACTAACTTAGTTACATTTACATTTGTTTAAATGTGGATTCATGTCCATTAAACCTCCTTAAATAAATAAATAAATAAATGATATATTACAAAATTCAGCAGTGTTCACATATGTCAGTCCTATTAGTCAGTCTAGTTAGGGACTGACACTTACATGGTCGTCCTGGTTCCAGTCATTGGGCTGACCTCCGCTCGCCCCACTCAAATTACTCTGAGATCGCCTGGAAGAGAATGAACACATTTTCTACAATGAGCAGTGGACATATTAACAGACTCTATGTCCCTCTCACTCTGTTTTCCACTTGCGCACACACATAGCACAATACACACAAGGGAGCAAACAGATTGACGGGTATTACAGCTGAATGCTGTGTAGCTGTTTCCACCATTATTAATGGTGCCACTGGAGTTGAGGGATATGTTGCAAGAGACAAGCCATAACAATGATGAGAAGAACACTAAAGGTGCTCAAGACATAAGCATAAAAAGAAAGAAACTGACTCCAATGCATCCAACAAATGTGCGATCAAAATGTACTGAGAGAGCAAAAACAAAAATAGAATTTGGGTTATTTTGCTGCAGTAGAGCAGACAAGGGTCAGGGTCTTATATTATTATTTTTGTGTTCAACTCAGAGTGAGCACAGCTAATAAAATCCAAATGCGAAGGGCACACCACTCTGTAATTTGTGTGTAAGTGTGTGGCTATTATCACACGCTTGTTTAGCTGTCAGCCAGAGTCAAATTCACTATTATGACAAATTAAGAGCATCCACAGAATGATTGTGCACATGCAGAATATAAATTAAAACTCAGCTAAACCTTCATCCCTGTAACTGTCTTTCAGTTTTTCTGCTATTTGGCTAAATTTAAAAATATATGGATCTCTGTGTGTGACTGACCTGTGCTGTGTGCTCTCAGTGGCAGTCACTGTGATAAATGCAGGGGAATCCTCCATGGCATCAAAGTATTCAGTATCCTCATCTTCATCACTCGCCTCTTCTTTGTGCAGCCTCTCACACCCTCCTGTCAGGAGATGTACATTTGTGAGTAAATGCAAACAGAATCCAAAGCCAGCACAGCCATCATCACATGGTGGTGAGTTTGTATTCTACAGAGTTCAGGGGAGAGCAGCGTATAATCACATACCCATGGCGATTAATCAAGGAATAATCAGCTTAGTAAAGTCGGCAATGTTCCTGCTGGTTAACTAGCCTGCATGATGTGAGCTCCTCAGGCTGTGCTTCTTATATTCAGTTTCCAACATTCAATAATCAGAACACTTTAATTAAAAGAGATTCTATTGAAAAATTGTGGTAAAGTATGACCTTTAGTCACTTAAAAGCCATACATCCATACAAAATGTATTGTATTTTAAACCTTTAATACCTGGATCGACATCAGTTTTCATGTGCTGCATTCAGATACCTTTCATTCAGATACCTTTCATTACCATGTCAACCTCTGAAAAATGCAAAAATTTAAAAAAAAAAAAATTGCATTTCTTTCATTAACACAGGAAAAAATAATCAGCAACTACAAAAAATAATTAACAGGTGACAAGGGAATTATCTGATTAGCTAGGGATGGGGGGGTGGGGGGGGTTACAAAAAAAGAGATAAAATCGGGGGGGGGGGTGGGGGGGGGGGGGGGGGGGGGGGGGGGGGTGGGGGGGGGGGGGGGGGGGGGGGGGGGGGGGGGGGGGGGGGGGGGGGGGGGGGGGGGGTTACAAAAAAAGGGATAAAATCCAAAGAGCTATGTTTATATATATATATATATATTTATACACACTCTTATGTATTTAAAATTTTGTGACAGAAAAAAAAGTATCACTTTCTTGAGGTCATTTTCTTGTTGTTTTTTTTTCACATCTTCCTTTTTAAAAAAATATTTTCAGTTAATTTTCTTGTAACTTTTCACTTATTTCTTGCTAATTTGTTATACTACTCCTCGCTCTCTTCCCGTGTTTTTGAAAAATATCAAGCCAATTTGCTTAGGTTTCAAAGGCTTAAATAACACTGTTGTTTTTCATCATTTTCTTTTAAAAGCAACTCCTCTTTAATACTGCTTTGTTTGGTGCATAAAATGTTTTTCAGTTTTTTGTTAAGCCCCTGTTACAGACAGCAATAGAGAGATACAATGAAGGTCACTGGCTGAACACAAACTTGGGTTGTTAGGGTTCTTGAATGTCTATCCATCAACTGTGTCTTCCTCCCTGTTGTGTTAAATAGAATCAGAATCTGCTTTATTGCCAAATCGGTTTTCACATACAAAGAATTGGCTTCAATGTGTTGGTGCATAACATAAATACAGTAAAGAACATGAAATGAAAAATCAAGAAATATACATATATAACAGAAGGAAATTATAATTAGAATATCTGATTTAAAATGAAAAAGCTGTGTAGTGCTGCTGTGCTACAAGAAAGTTACACCCATTTTGGTATTAATTAGTGCTGCCATTTTTCTAAAGAGGGCAGTCTTACACTAAGGGTAAGGTAATAGGGTCACTAGAATCTATAGGTTTCTTCCTCTTGGAGGATGGATGAACACAGCAAATGTTGTGCCAGGCTGGTCGCTTGTTTTCAAGATGTTGGTGATGGGTAAGCAAACAGGAAATTAAACAAAGTGATGGATAGAGAGAGACCGCATGACCTACGAAACCTGGTAAAAGTTAATTACCATATCTAAATTGGTGATAATCCAAACCTCATGACACAACTTCAAAAAAACCTTCCTCTACATGAGAACTGTCTATAATATTGAGCCTGAGGTCACACATGACTTTTAGCCAGTACTGTGAGGTCCTCGCTGAGGCCAACAGGAGTAAGTAACACACAGACACACAGTCAGTCTCACCCTTGTTGGCAGTAGGGGCACTGGGCGTGGTGGAAACAAGCGTGGGTGCTTCTCTCCACGCTCGCTCCAGGCTGTTATGCTGCTTGGCAAGCTGCTCAATAGTCTCCTCTAGGTGGGTACGTTGCTCTCGCTCATACTGCAGCGCCCGCTGCCATCTCCTGCTGTGGGTCTCTGCTAGGTCCAAGAAGTCTCGACACGCCTGGGGGGGGGGCACATGCACACAAGAACATAAACACATAGGCAGAATTTAAAGTTAAAATTTTACAATAAACATTTGATACAAAAATCTGGTGTTCACCTTTCTCAACAAGGTGCAACTTACTCTATACTTGCTACACTATGACTAACAGATCAGCTTTTGGCATTTAATGATGATTTTAGAAATGAGTGGCTTGCTTTGGTTCTTTATGAATGCTTCCACCCTCATTCGAGTCAACAGATAATACTATAGTGGAAAAAATCATTAAGATATATTTTTTCCTGAAGTCTTACAACAATATTACAAGAAGAACATTGGGATTGAAAAAGACATTCATAACAATCATTTTTATCAAGGCTATTTATCTCCATTGTTTCAAGCAGTCGTCAACATCTTAATGAGCTGTTTGCAAAGCATTTACTGTGTCTGCCTGCTGTGTCAAATGTGCCACGGGGTGCAGTATAGACATAGAAAGCATCATTGAGTGATGAGCTAGAGGTTAAAACTGACTGCAGAGCAGACTACATTTGCGTCCAGCGGGGGCATCATTGTTGCTGCCTTGCTTTTACTGAGAGGTTACTTCAGATCAAACGCTTATTACATGTCAGCATTTGTCTGACTGCATTGCCATGGAGTGCACTTGAAGGTCAATGAACCCAAATAACAACATACTGCTGACAACATGCATGATGAAAATGTCATGTGACAAAGTGGGCCTCAGAGGGGGGTTTCTCATTAATCTTGGGAGATTTTTTCATCACAATCCAGCATTTTGTAGCATTTTGTGGGGGCTCGTCATTCTTCTTCCCACATGAGTGGAACACATGTTTACATATGTTCCTCTCAGTGTTTGCAGCAAGTCTCTCTTTCAGAGTCAGAGGAGGCTGTTGAGAGTTAACCTGAACTACTTAGATAAAGATGTGGCTGCAGGCAGCGAGCCGGAGGGACAAATGCGACACTCAAATAATCCGTGTCCTGGCCTGTGAGAGTGCAGTATCACTTTGTGGCAGCAGGAAGAGAAACAAGGATGCGGTAACACCTGACTCCTTCCTTAATATGTTTCCAGACAACAGGACATCTGTCTGATGACAAATACTTTTCAGCCCCCGACCAAATGCAGCATATTTCTCTCTCTCTCTCTCTCTCACGCTTTTTCTGTCTTGCACACAGACAATATTACACTGATACACTGTTTTGTCCTGTGTTTGAAAGAGTTCATATTTTTTGTGACATTTGAAAGCCATCTCTTAGTGTATTCAAGATGTGTAACAAGTCTTTAATCCTACCAAGCAACTAAATTAATGCTTTAAATCCAGGGTCTTCAAAATTTTGCAGACCAAGTACCCCTTAGCCGAGAGAGCGACAGAACAGAGACCCTGTACTACATCTATTGTATAAAACTGAGTTGCATATCACTGTAAATTGGGCCTTCAATAACATGTAGGGTGGCCAGATCCTCTGTTAAAGACCCACGCTCTGAATTTAAGATGTATTGTTATATATATTATATATAGAATGTAACCATATTAACTTAACTTGCTGTCTTGCAAAACATCCTAACTGACATTTCCTCATATATGGCCAAGACAGAGAGAGAAGAAACCAGGAACAGAAACAACTCAAACCGAGAGCTAAAACTATAACTTTACACAAACACTGCACGACACTCACACCACCAACAGCATCAGTATTTCATGCTGTTCATGTAGTTACTATGACCATTCACTGATCATGCGTAAGTGTGGATTTTCTGACCCTGAACAGAGGGTAAGTGGCATGTTTGATAAACACACAGTCATACAGTTATTAAAAAATGTATTTAATTTCATATTAAAAATAAATGAAAAAGCCTAAAATGAAATGTGTTCTCCAGCAATGCCAATTTATAACTCAATGTATTATGTTATTCCAAAAATCAAGATGCCACACCATTACTGACAAGTTTAGAACTATCCTGTGTGTTAAGGCTGGGCAATTAAGGCAAGGAAAACACCTTTAATTTGTTTAACATATAGATCAATAACTGAAGTGACTTATGCTCATGTTGTTGTTGCTTAAAAAAGTAACGCATCTGTACAGACCAAGTGGTTTTACTGATAAACATTTTTTTTTAAGAATGATTAATGGTTCTCAGTCATTATATGTCGATAGTACTTCTTATCCCTTACAAATGTTCAAATGTTACATTTCTGTAGCTATATGTATTTTAAAATATAACCCTCTTTTGCTCAAAACAGAAATAATGGAAATCACAAAACATCTGATATCAAAAACATCCAATCAAACTCTTACCTCCAGCAGCTCGCATGAAGTGTCTACACTTCGATATCTGAGCCTCACTTTAAATGTTACAAGTGCATGTTACGTTATGGTCCACTTCCTCAGACATGCCCATGATATGAAACTCAACACCCACTTTAAAAAGTATGACAGTTCCACTTTTTTATGCTGAGTCTCTGCTGCAAACTCAGACTGCATGTGACCTCCGTTTGAGGAGGAAGACAGGGTTGATAAAGGCTAAAGAAAAGTGAATGGGCATGCAGCAGGGGACAAGTAAGTAAGAGGTGGCATCATCACCAATTTCTCAGTTTTGAGATCAATAAAGTATATCTATCTATCTATCTATCTATCAGTTTGTTTTAAATGAAAAGTTGTTAATGATGTAGATGTGGAGAAGCGTACAATGAACTTGACTTAAGTTTCATGTGATTAAATCAAACAAACATAAAGTGGTAGGTGTGGCAAAGCATGTACACACAAAAAGGCAAGAGCCTGGATTCAATGACACACCCAACAAGTTACATCACAACTAAATGAACTAATGCAACCCTCTCCACAGGCCAGGGTCAGATCACACAGAGCATGCAGTTGTGTCTTGCCGCTATGGCCTCCTTCTACCCTTAAAGGGACAGTCCACCCCCAAATCAAAAACAGGTTTTTTTTCTCTTTCCTGTAGAGCTCTTTATTAGTCTAAATTATTGTGGTCTGCGTTGCCGAGTGTTGGAGAATTCAGCTGTAGAGATGTCTGCCTTATTTCTAGTATAATGAAACTGGATGGCACTGGGCTTGTGGAGCTCAAAATGCCAACATTTTAAAAAACTTAACAGCAATGTCTCTTTCCACAAATCTCGACCCAGTTACTCAAGATAATCCACAGACCTTGTTGAGAGCAGTTTTATGTTGGAACTATTTTCTTCATCTGCCAGTATCAATGCACAGAACAAAGCATGCATCTACTGCTAGCTCACTTAGCATCACTGAGCTTGCTGACATAACAGCTCAACCAAGGAGGACGCCATTAATGTTTAATAGTCTTTTATCCATGAGTGGATGCATGCTCCTTTCTGTGCATTGATGTGGTTAGCGGGTGTAGTTCAGTAGAAAGAAAATAGTTCCTACACATAATTGTTTACAGCAAGGTCTGTGGATCATCTTGAGTAACTGTATCATGATTTCTAGAAAGAGACATTGCTGTTGAGTTTATCAAAGGTTTTTTTTGGGTGCCTTAAGCACCAAAAGCCATGTGCCATCTAGTTGAATTATATTCAAGAAAAGTCAGACAACTCTACAACCAATATCTCCAACACCCCACAACTCACACCAAAACAATCTAGATTGATAAATAGCGCAACAGGTAAAAGGAAAAATATGTAGTTTTTATTTGGGGATAAATTCTTCCTTTAACCTCTCCTTACATGCATAGCACAATTTCTTTGGAAAAGCACGTAAAACTTTATTTATATCCAAGTAAATGCCTTAACAGTGGCTGAAGATATGTCTGCAGATTTCCAAATACCAAAATCCTGCACTGCTTTCTGCTTAAAAGAGCCATTTACAAGACCAAAATCACCACACAATTTGTGGCAGCACTTCTTTCTCATTAGAAGAACATTCTTGGCAAACCTAATGGCATTTTAATGAGTTGGGCAATCCAAGAGGGTCTATTTTACTGCTTGTCCAGTAACTCTCAATTTCCCATGACCATTAATAAAGAAAATAGATGACAGCAAGAAACAAAGGGCTCTTCATTTTGAGCAACGGCCTTTCACATAATCTAAGAGTGTAATCAAGATTTTTTTTTTTTTTACATGTCATAACAGTGTGACTCAAGTCTCTTAACAAGCTGTATTAGCACACACTTAAGCAGTCAGGAGTTATAATTTACTGCCAGAATTAAAACCTTATCTCAAAGTCAACACACGTGTAGTTTTTACAACAAAATCTGACTAAATTATTTTACAGCTAAAAGCCAGACAGACAGGCATGCATTATGGGAAAAATGAACATCCACATGCACATGAGTACACAGTGCTATCGACAAAATCATGAAGAGAGAGAAGCAGGGACAAAAGGCAAACCTTGTGTGACTGTCCTGTTTAAATCAGAGCAGGTCTGTCTGTCTGACTGTAGTCAAGAAGGTTCTGACATTTCTCACCAGGCGGATAGGGTCGAGGGGTTTGAGAGGGGGGAGCAGGGGCTATTCCTGTCCCCCACCCCCCACTATAATATCTAGTATCACTCCTTCAGGACCTCGACTCTCCCTGACCTCTTGTCCACTACTAACACACTGTAAAGCCCATGGTATTTACCGTTGAGGAGAGTGGAGCAGAGCCAGATACAGTAGAGCATATGCTGGTAATGAGAGCCAACACATGGTGGTCACTGAAATCTAAGTGGTGTTTGTTGTTGTGTTGAGTTAAATGTGGCTGATAAGGTAAAGCCATGCTGCAATATGTTATTTTGGGAGAGGGTATTTCTATGGCTTTTCCAGAGGTTTCTCTTTCTTTTTCAAAGTTTTTTTAACCCTTTGAAACCTGGATTGACATCAGTTGGTTTTGTTATGTTAGTACACCTTTAACAAGTTTTTAAACCTTTGAAATTAAAAAAAAAAAAAAAGATTTGATTTCTTTTGAAAACAAGGCAAATTTTTAAATTTTAAAACAAGGATGGAGTTTCATGTACAATGTACAAACTGCACAGCCCAAAAAGTCAACGTGTGATTTTAGGACATACAAATACAACTGACTTATTTCAACAGCAGATATGTTGGTACTGAAATGTTATAAAGCTACAAGCACCGGGACTCACCCTCAACTCTACCAATTTAGTTTTAGATAATCATTTTTAAACATTAAACATACTGTAAAAAGTAAAGTTTCTTTTGTGTATATCTAGATAGGGAGTGGGCCCTCGTCCACAGAGTCGGCCATGTTCACCACCCTGCTTCTACAGTAGCCCAGAATGGACAAACCAAACACTGGCTCTACATTTTGGTGTTTATGCATTTTTGCATTGGCCACACTAGTTAGAAACCCCTCCTCAACAAGCAGCATTGCTGATTTTTTTAATGTGAAACTGCTTTGGTCAGTGTTTTCACCAGTATAAATCACTGGGTCTGTTGGTTTTGGAGACAAATACACCTCTGTGGATAATTCAGCTGGAAGGTAACAACCTCTAAAATGTCTCGATCTTAAGTTATCAGACAAAAAAAGATCAGCAAGCATTAGCAGGAGCTGGGCAGAACAGGGTTGGAGAAACACTGATCTGTTACCTGAAACTGCTGTATTCAGTGTTTTTGCTGGTATAAATAATCTGGTATGTTTGTTTGGGTTTGTTTGTGCAAAAAAACACTGAAGAAATTCTAACCAGGAGAAATTTCTGCTGGTTGCAATCTGCAATCCTCACCGCTAGATGCCACTAAAACCTACACACTGCTCCAACAGATCTAGTGCTTCTCTAGGTCAGCGGTCTTCATGCCTGCAGCTCACAACGCTTGTTAAAAATGCCTCTCTGTAAAGTGATCTCATCTCTCATCACTCACTAACCAGAGCATTATAGATGACTAGCTTCAGTGTCGCATTGATCGTGCGCTCACTGCTGCGGCATTGTGAAGTGTGGTCTGTCCCACCTACTTACATTGATCATAGCATTGGAAGTGATGCGAAAGAGGGTGGCTCGCTCATTGACTGCTTTGATCTTCTCCCCGCCCTCTACAGGGACTTTCAGACCCTCAAGTTCACTCAGAGAACGCTGCAAGGCCGCCCCATGCTTGGCAATCAGGTCATTACATGTGCTGAGGTCATCGAGCTTGCTGACGAGTATCTTCAGGGTGCCCTGAATCTCGCTGCGGTCCGACTGCGATGTAGGCTCCTCGTCCCCCGAATCATCTGCAAGGTAGAGATCAAAGTTTACATATATACTGTCTTGAAATAGAGAGGAGTCTTGGGATTTGTTTGCACACTTATCATGACAGAAGATAAACAAAAACAATTTAGAAAGGTTTTCCTTTGGAAAAATTTTGTGTAAAAAGTCTGCCTGCATGGCTGCTGAAATGCAAAAAACATACACACCCTCTTTTTTATGATAGATTTCCTATTAGAAATGACTCCCCAAGCTACCATGGCAAAAAATATCCAACTCCTTCATTGCTGGGTGACCTTGACTGACAAACCTCAATGACATATACTTCATTACAGACTTATTATACTGTCAATATAGGGTTCAATCAGTAAAGGTAGGGAGCTATAGTGGCCACAAAGTGTTGTTTTCCTGGTTTTGTTCGTTAAATAATAAAAAGGCGAAGAAAAAAAAGGTTAAATGGACAATTCACTTCAAAGTCAAAAACACATATTGATCCTCTTACCTATAGTAATATTCAGTCTGTGTTGTTTCGGTGTGAGTTGTCAGGTATTGGAGATATCAGCCTTCTGTGTGGTGATACACTTAGCAGGTGTTGTTTGGAAGAAAGAAAATTGTTCCTACAAAATGCTCACAAAAGATCTGTGGATTTTCTTGAGTAATCAATTCAAGATTTTTGGAAAGAGACATTATTGTGGAGTTTACAAATGACAGTGGCAGACATCTCTACAGACAATTTCTCCAACACTTAACAACTCACATACCACAACAATATAGATTGATAAATTAGCACCACAGGTAAGAGGAAAATGTGGATTTACACATGTCCCTAAAAATCTAAAGACAAATTACTTTCATTTAACAGTGATTTGTGCTTCTGATGAAATTAGTGTTAATTAAGCTGTTAATCAGATACTACAGATGGTTTCCTTTTAGACGCATAAACAAACACATCAGACAGCAGTGACACACTAAATATGTCTGCAGAAATCTTAAGTGTCCTATCAAATGTAAAGGAAAGCTGTATCAGGGCCTTTGAATACACACAGCTTGTCCATGCCCATGAGCCTTTGCAGTAGCAACTGCCTTTTCACTATGATGTCACCAAAGAGAGGTTACTTGAGCTTAAATAGAACATTCGAGGAAAGTGTTGCAGCGTAAGCCCTGCATTGTATCCACATATGCGCACACTGCAAGCACACACACAGAAAGACAGACAAATATAAGGGGTAAGACCAGAGTCCATAAACAGTCCAGTGACACTGTAAAAGTCAGAAATCCAAGACGAAAGGAACTCCTGATGTTCTAAATTCAAGTAGATGAGAAATATTTGCACACCTGTGTATCAAATCTACAATCACACAGAAGAACATTTCCTCAGCATGAAAGCATCTGTGTTTGTGTGTTTCTGTTTTATTAAATACAGCTAACAAAGCAAGCCCATATGGCTGGAAAAAATTAAAAGAAGCAGCTTCAATGCTGGCGTATTTCCTCTGGACACATTCTGGCGTGCTCAGAAACAGTCACATCTCATCAATCCCACCTGAGGAGTGATGTATAAAACTACTGCTGCTGCTAAAACTATGAACACAGATGACAGACAAAAAGGAGCAGGAGGATGTGGAGAAAAATAAGGAAATTTAGGACACTGTTTATCTCAACATGGGAAATACATTTCTTCAATTGTGACAGACAGCCTCTCCTCCCTCTAATCCACCCTGCTGACCTTCTAATGTGTAGAAACTGCTGTCTTCTACACTCCACCATACAGAGCATGCTTTGTCACACTGAAAAGGTCTGTTATGTAGCTGATAGGAGAAACTGTCATAGTCTTGGTGAGACGCAGCACTACAGCAAGACTTTCTCCTGAGAACATGGCAGCTGGCTGTGACCTCACAGAGGAAGAGACTGTCACTCCTGTCAGGCTTATTTACACCATGCAAGTTAAACATGGATCTCCGCCTGGGGGAAGCGGGTAACCAGGCATTCTCAGGACTACATCATGTAACAGCAATATAATGAGTTCACCTTTGACCAGGACCTTTAGTACATAAAGCTTAACTGAGAAACAAGCAGCACAGAGATATCTCTCCACTGGATATAGTATTGTTAAAGGAGCTGTATGCAACATTCAGGGCATGTATGATTTAGAGTCTGAGCTGGGATTGTTTGCACATGCCCCTCAACATTGAGATGGCTAAGCCAGCGGCTAACAGTTATTGGTACTAACAACACGGGCAGTACAAAGACGGTAACAGTGCTGACAGAGCTAACAGTGTAAACGTGGGTCTGGCTGGTGTTGCCAGCAGTAACTGCTGTATGAGCACAATGCAGAACAACCACACAGGGACTCACATGCACTAACATGCACGCACAGCCAGCCGAGCTACTACAACCAACGACAGAGGAGCTCACATTAAAGCACACGCAGAGAGGGCATTACTTCATTCTCTGGTCAGGATGCCATTACTCGGCTATATCTTTACAGAACAAATAGTGGTTTGCTGCTCATGCTAATGCTCCCATTACAATGTTTTTAAAATTTAGTTTTGTTAAATATAATAGCATTACATTGCACAATAATATGAAGAGGTTCCTCTACTCCACTACTTTTTTTTAACAGTTTTTGACTCACCAGTCAAAGCAAACGTGACAGTATTAAGAGTATGGCCTAACATTTTCTCCATTTTGAGACCAAACCAATAAAAATTTTTTGAAAGTTTACAAAGTCATAAAATGATGCTCGTAGGAAGACAGTAAGTTGGTCTTTTGGGGGGGCATTACTTTGGTTCAGACTGAACATCTATGAATGGATTTAAATTTCTATTAAATTTTGTACAGATATTCATTGTGCCTTGATGATTATTTCTTTGCTGATCTTCTGACTTTTCATGTTGCATGACCACAAGTTTGACATCTGTGATTTTAGTCAAGTGTCTTAACAATTAGATGGGTTGTCATGAAATTTGGTTCAGACAGAAAAATAGTAAAAACTTTGTTGTTCTTCTGACATTTTATTTGTCAAAACTGCCATTTGTCCAACAGTGTATGTAGAAGAAGTAGTTCATGACCAAATACCACAAAAATAAAACAGACTTCTCATCATCCTCAGCTCAGCTGTAGTTTTGAGTTTAGTGCTAATTAGCAGATCTCTTAACTAAAATGGTTATTAACAGCACTGTACCTGCCATCATATTATCATTCTCACTGAGAGCATGTTAGCATGCCGATGCGCTAAACTTAACACACTGCTGTGACTAAGAACAGCCTCACAGAGCTGCCAGCATGGCTGTAGTCTCTTTTTAAAATTGCCTCAAAACACATCTTTGGCATTTCTGCAATTTATTAGCTGACATATGATCTCCTTTCACTTCACTTTAACAGCAACACAACCAGAGTCGATCAAATTCATTTTCTGTATAGCCTAATGCCTAGCATTGCCTATACTCGGTAGCAGATAGACATATTAAACTACAACCTGCCGATATTAAAATGTAAATTGGGCTCCAATAAACACAACAAGATTACAAATATGACCACAAACAACAAGATGTGTTGAGATTACTGTACTTCAGCATCAGATATATTGATAACAAATAGATGGGGCAAGGACAGAAAGAAAAGAAACCAGGGGAGGGTGAGCAAATGTACGAAGGAAAGAGGAGAAAAAAAAACTCTCACCATGTTTGCATTCCTGGGCATCCATTTTCACTCAAAGGTTACCAAAGTTCAGTCAGGGAGAAGCAGCACACGCACTGAGCTCAAGCCTCAGCGATAATGTGTCAACATGTTGAAAAGGCTTTCAGAGAGACAAAACTGTCTGTGCCATTAGAAAGGACAGACAAAAACAAAACAGTCCAGCCAAAGGTCAACCCAGCAGCCCGACATCAACAACAAACCCTAAACTGAGCATGAATCAGAAATCTGTGCGTCCATTACCGGCCAGCAATAGAACAGGAATCAGATTACCCTGAAGTTCAATTACGTCACTGCAGAGAAATGCAGGTGAAGAAGAGGAAAAAGCTGACAACGTAAAGTCAGAAAATATACTGGAGTGTGAGTCGAGAGACGGGCAGCTGCAGTGCAAAGACAAGCAAGAGACAGCGAGAGATGTGACTATGTTCAGAGAGAGTCTGAGAGGATAATGAAAAAGCCTTGAATTGATAAAGCGTGACTTCGGCAGAGCAGCTTTAAACAGATGTGTTAGCTGGAAAGTTGATTTTGAACTTCCTCCCACGAGGCAACAATAATCCTGGCCCAAATCACATGTGATTAGATAAATTCATGTTAGAGAGTAACAAAATAGTCTTCAATAGTATTTTTAACAATTTACAAGTAAAGGAGGTGAGAAAAGAAGAATTTTATTTAAAATGATATTTTGACATATCTCATATGATAAAAGACAGACTTATAACTTAACTCAAAGGTAATCAGAAAAATTGGCTCCAGCTGACTTTTTTTTCCAACTTTAAATGATGATATACAGTTGGGGCATTTAACCCTTTAAAATCTGGTTAAACATCAGTGTTCTTGAGCTGCATTCAGACAAATTGACTTGATTTCTTTCAAAAACATGGGGAAAGGGGGGTTATTAGACAATTATTTAAAAAAAACACTACAGGAAAATTTCCCAAAAACTAATTACAAATTATGTATTTCCACATCATTTTCTTGTTTGTTTTCCTTTTTTAAAGCTTATTTTTAGGTAGTTTTTATGTAACCTTTTACTTATTTCTTGCTATTTTTTGGGCCATGTCTTATTAAGTTACTCATTGCATTCTCCTAATGTTTTTGAAAGAAATCAAACCAATTTGTTCAGGTTTCAAAGGGTTAAGAGAAAACTAAAATAAATGGCAAAGTGAAGACATTTGCAGCACTGCAGTGAAGCCTTGCTCTCATTATTCACCCTCATTCTGCCAATGAGTTCAGCAGCTCCAAGCCGATCCACTTAAAAATAAACTGTCACATGTACCAAGGCATATTTGTTTAGTGGAGACTGCTTACAGCACATCGCCTGCAAATCTAATTCTCTTTCCTAAATCTCACTGAAACAAGTTACGAGCTGCACGTTTGGCTGTTGGCTCTATAGTACAAACACTCTTCAACTTTGAGGAGAAACCAAGATACAAAGCTCTCTTTGATCTAAAATGAAGCCTTCACATGTGTGTCAGAAATGCCCTTTCTGCAATGTCCTTTTGGTTCACTGAGCCGCATCCATATAGGATCAATAAAATTTCAAGAACTACTGGACAACTGGTTTAAGCTATCAACCGTATATCACTCACCTGGAATAAAAAGTGAAGACTAGGTTCTACAATAAATCTGTGTCAATAAATACCTTGTCTATATGGTCTGTGTATCAGAGTCACTGCTGATCTCGCCCCCTCACATTTCCAACCCTTCCTTTCCAACAGCAGATATGGATGGATGGCTCTCCGTAGCAATCGACACCACGAGGCAAGGCCAGGAGCCTATTACCACACAAGTCATGTCTCAAGGGCGGTCTACCTCCCCCCTTCCCCCACAGTCCGCTGCCTTGGAGAACACCCTGCACTGACACAAATGAAAGTCTGTTCCCACCGTTTTTCCACTGAACCCCCCTACTCAGGAGATGATGATAAGATTAAAGCAAATATCTGTGTCTAAGGCATACAAGCTTACAGGTCACAGCTCATCAAGTCACAACATGTCAACTCTCATCTTCTATTTAACCTCAGTATATGCACAGCTTCTTCGCCCTTCACTCCTTTCTTTTTTTTTGCATCTCAGTTTTGAGCACCAAAGAGCAAGGGAGAGAGAAAGAGAGGGTGCAGGACAATAACATGTTGGAGAGTGTAATTGGGAGAGCAGCAGTCTCACTGCCGTCCCACTGTCAGGGCTCGTCTCTTTGCTCGTCCCGGAGGACAGGCTGTCAGATCAGTGGAGCCAGGCCTCCGGCTGACAAGTTGTCACCCTGTGGCAGAAAGATGTGCACATCGAGCAGCCACGCACATGGGAGAAATGTCCTGCCCCTCTGGATTAAAGATGATATTTGAGCATACTGAAAGGCTTAATCAGAGGGGAAACTAGAGTTGGAGAAATTAACACGATTTTAAAGCAAAGAAATAGCTTTTATTACAGTTCATTTTTACAGGTCAGAGTCACTGTGTGCTGCTGTGGACTGTCGAGCAAACGAACATGCCAGCAGCAACATCATTTCTATGTCATTATGCAGGATTTATATTACCCTAAAATTTAAGTGAATTCTTAAATTTCATGCGTACAGTCGAATGAGGCCTTTGTCAGAGTGCATAGACTACAGTGTTTTGGGAAGAATCAAGATCAAAACAGATGTTACACTTAGTTCAGGTACACCTAACTAAAAATAATGCAGTCTAATACAGTGGCCCTGCAATAAATCCCACCCTGTTTCTTTGGCACTACCATTATATAATACCTATAAAATGTTATAATACAAGTAATACAATACTAATACAAGGCAACTTCAGTTACGTACCATACAACAGTCACATAGATGCTGGGCAGCATTGTAGAATATTCAACTACATGGAGTTCAATAACTAGTTTAACCACAATTTGCTTGGGTTGCAGTTTCACTACATTCAAATCTCAGTAGCTTTTTCAGTAGTTAACTACTTTGGGTCATGTATTTTTTGTAGTAAATCACAAACTGCATTTTCACAGTATTTTAATTACATTTGTTGCACACAATATGGCACAATGTCACAACTCACTGGCCACAGTTGTCAATTTATGACAATCGTCTACTATTTCACTAAAATCACCTTTGGTTTACAACCAAGATGTCTGTAGTAAAATACTTTAAATTTTACTTCATTTTTACTGATTCCACCCCTACAATCGCTCCATATCCTCAAATTAAAACACATCCTCAAGCTTCCTAGGTGAGGATTGGCCTGACCTAGTCTCTAATTCAAACACACACACACACACACACACACACACACACACACACACACACACACACACACACACACACACACATACATGCGAACATGAATGCGAACATGAATAATAGGGGACTATCTAAGTGTACTATCCAAGAGGGAACCTTTATTAGCAGTCATTTTAAAAATACAAAACTAGAATTGAAAATTTACTTTTGAGGTCTTCTTTCACAATATTACTGCAAATGTGATTTTTACAATTTTTAAAGAAATTGCCAAGAGGGGACCTGAAGCCTTGAGCGACGTCTGCCTATCAAAGGGGGGACATCCATATACTGCAGTCAAACTGGTTTATCCTGGTTCTCTCACCTATAGAGTGCTTCTTTTTCACTAAAACTTCATTTGTATCTTTAAAAAAATGGGTATGTAAACTTTATTGCTTGCAATATATCAACATTTTTTGTGATAATAAATATTACAGAAATAATACTTGCCAAAGCAAAGTATATCTTTTAAAGAAGGCTCCCATAATCCTGTGAATTCAGTTTTATCTTACTATTTACTGTTAATAACTTTATTGTTGTCTTTGTTTTATATATGTATATATATATATATATATATATATATATATATATATATGTATATTTAGACCAGACCAATTGTAACTACCAATGTATCACCAAAAAGTCAGAAAAATAAATCTATAAACGAGTAACATTATACATAAAATGATCAGCAATATAATTACTTATTTTAATAAATAATATATTTATTTTAATTAGTTAATCACTATAAAATGATTTAACACAAGTCTGTGACTAATCCTTAAAAGCTGTTTGCTTCCAAAAGAAAGAAATCAAACTGTGACATGACAGATGAGCTCAGGTCCAGAGAAGTCAGTGGCGTTTCTGGATTTTGTTGAATCTGGCTTTCACTTAGCATAGTAGAGTCTTAAATTGCATTTATAGATGCAGTGATGAACTGTGTTCACTGTCAGTGGTTTTCAGTGTCCCCAAGCTCATTTTGTGATATCATGTTGGTATTTAATGCAGTGCAGCTTTATGGGTCAAAGGTCATGGCCATTCATTTTTGGTTTTTAGCCTTGTCCCTTTTATGCAGAGATTTCTCAAGGTTCTCTAAATCTTTTCATGCTATTATGGCAGATAGTTAATGGATTTGAACAGCAAATATCTTGTTTTGTAATGTATTCCTTTGTGTTTCACAATAGTTTTTCAGTGATGGATGAAACACCTGTGTTTGTTAGTGTATTCTAGCATTATCTAATCTAGACCCCATTCAAAGATGTTTGTTTTTTTAATGACTACAGTCTGTAACACATACTACACACACTGGCATGCAGCATTGTCACAGTGCACAGAGAGTGTGCGTGAAGTGAAAGGCACATAATAAATGTTACGATAAGTTCACAATGACACTCAGCTTTACAGGACTTTACATTCCAGTATTGTAAACTGAAACTTTTCTTTAGCACTTAAAGTTTAACTGGTATGTTAGTGTTTTTGATGGGCATTGAAAATGGTGATGAGCCACCAACAACTCATCTCAAAACCATTACAACAGGATACACATCTATAATGGGCCTTCATAAGTCGACTTCTGTTTGTACTCTTTGAACTTTGCACTCTAAAAAGAAAAAAAAAATGTCCCACACTCCATTTCCTTTTGTAAGAAAACTAAAAAAGGAGTTTTTAAAAATTAAAAATTATGTAACATCAAACTTTGACTTGACCTTTAAAATTGTTCAAATACTTACCTGACCAGTTTTTCACAAGTAGTGAATGTCAATCAAGTTTTCAATATACTGTGTGTTCTCAGTCTGTACTTAAAGAAAATGCAACTTGTTTGTTGGTGCACATTACAGAAGAAGGTCCACCCTTGAGTAGGATATAATGACATGAGTCCACTGTTGGCTGGTACATAATGTCACAAGTTCCTTCTTAGATAGCACGGAGTGACATTCACACTCAACCATGTAAAGCACATACAAACATATTTAATAATACTTGTGAAAAAAAATCTCATCTGAATAATGTTACATTTCTTCTTCAAATATGATTTGTTAGTATGTTTGTGTAACAGAATATAAAGGCTCAACTTTAGTGGCTGGCTTAACCTTTTTTTTTATGGCTTGATACTGTATTAATGGGAAATTATGCCCATTTCTAAAATACATACATATTATTTTCTATGATCTAAGGCAGTCTAAAAACATTAGTAAACATGGGCAACTCCTCCCATATCCAAAAACTGGAGTGCTTGTGATGTCATGTGATATAAAGTGTAGAGTTGCTCCATTGATATGAAATTGTGAAAGATTTTCTAGATGACACTGAGAACAGCCAGAACAATGTTATAAGTATATGGGAACATTTTCTGTTACAGAACTGACAACACCAATATAATAAAGTTCATTTGGTTTAAGGGATAACAAACATTCTGTTGGTCCCCAAAATTAGGCTCTCGATGAGCAGAAGGAGCAGCTCCAGACTTTATACTTCATGACATTACAAGTCTGAGACTTCTTTCTCTAGTGTCTAGATCAGAGATATCACACATACTGGCTGATCCCTTGGCCATGGAAAAAACATACTGGAATTCCTACTTTAGATGTTCACCTTTACAATGAAGGGTTTCCCAGAAAAGGACCAAAACGATATAAAGGTCAGCAACAGTATTTGCTGATTAATCATAAAAATAGATTTATTATCAGACTTTTACTGGAAATTCCCATTAAGAGTTATTACAAGCACAGGATCTCTTTTACAATGTATGTGTGTGCTTTCAATTTATATGCATAAGAATGCATTTTCTTTGTTGATCAACATTACAGAAAAAGGGCCACACATATAGAATAAAGCGACGGTGGTCCCAAGTTGGCTGGTACATAATGACACAAGTCCCTTTTGGATAGGACAGAGTGATATTCACACTCCACCATAGATTAATGAAAAAGAAATAGAAAGGTGCATTTTGTAAAGAGAAAAATATCTAATACAAAAATGTATCTATTCAGTAAAGCTTCTCATTGTTTAGTAAATTTGGCACCAGAAATGTTGCCATTGTAGCTTTTTAAAATAAAGGCTATAATGTGAACACAATTATAACTTGTCTTAATATTCACTGTGACGTGACAGATGAGCTCAGGTCCAGCGGAAGTTGGCAGTGTTTCTGGATTTTGCTGATATCTGGCTTTCACTTTGCATAGTTAAGTCTTAATTTGCATTTATAGATACAGTGATAAACTGTGTCCACTGTCAGTGGTTTTTAGTGTCCCCGAGCTCATTTTGTGATATCCTTCAGTCATGTTGGTATTTAATGCAGTGCAGCTTTATGGGTCAAAGGTCATGGCCATTCATTTTTGGTTTTTAGCCTTGTCTCTTTTATGTATTTCTCAAGGCTCCTTTTCATGCTATTATGATAGGTAATGGATTTGAACACCAAATATCTTGTTTTGTAATGTGTTCCATTGTGTTCAAAATGAATAGTTTTTTAGTGATGGATGAAACACCTGTGTTTGTAAGTGTATTTTAGCATTATCTAATCTAGACCCCATTCAAAGATGTTTGTTTTTTAATGACTACAGTCTATAACATATACTACACACACTGGCATGCAGCATTGTCACAGTGCACAAAGAGTGTGCATGAAGTGAAAGGCACATAATAAATAATATAATAATACGATAAGTTCACAATGACACTCAGCTTTACAGGACTTTAAATTCCAGTATTGTGAACTAAAACCTTTCTTTAGCACTTAAAGTTTAACTGGTATGTTAGTGTTTTTGATGGGCATTGAAATGGTGATGAGCCACCAACACCTCATCTCAAAACCATCACAGCAGGATACACATCTATGAATGGGCCTTCACTAGTTATCTTCTGTTGACCCCATTCAAAGAGGTTTGTGCAACCCAGAACTAAGTTTTTTTATTGTTATATCTATTTTTTGGTTGTTTTTGATAACTATAGTTGGTAACACATAGAGTTGTAAATTAGTTGGCAAATACAGGGCTGGTATACAGCATTGTCACTGCGGCACAGAGAGTGTGCATGAAGGCATGTGAGATTGCTAAAATAAGTTTACATTGACACTCAGCTTTACAGGTCTTTACATTCCAGTGTTGTCAACTGAAACAACTCTTTAGCACTTAAAGTTTAACTAATGTTAATGTGTTTCTGATGGCCATTGCGTTAAAAATTCAGACAAACAGAGCCACTGAGAGCCAAGATGCCCTACTGCTTTAGAGGGCCACTTAATAAATAATTACCTTTCAATTATTTCAGTGATATTACATACATGTGGTTATTATGTCACTTCCCAGCAGATGTTTCTTCATGTGAAAAACATGTTTAACTCCTTTTTTTGAATAGCTTGTAGTCAATTGTGCAATTGACGACAAATGTGGAATTCTGCTTGTATTTCTACTCTTTACAGTTTAACATTATCTTACCCAACATCCACTTGTTTAACACAGGAAAGAGGAAAAAGCCATGTTTCAGTCAGATACAACATCTAGGATATGAGAAGTAAGCAACCCTGAAGCCCAATGTGTAATGTCCTCACGCCCATAACGACCATCGTCAGCTAGAAGAAACCATCCCCCGCACTGCAGGGAATCAAGGCCTGACAGATTTTCACAGGCTGACTTGCAGAGAATCAAACCCCTCACCCACTGCAGGTCACTCACTTCTTAGTGGCAGCAGTCTCCACTGTTCAACACTCAAAGTTAGGATCTGAGAATCATATGGGTGCTGGTCACTCCACCTCTTCAGTGTAGAAGAAATTACATATTTTTGTCCACTTCATCAACTGAAGGCCAAGTAAATATAAAAATATATCTATAAAACTGTGTGTGAATGTAATAAAGACAGATTGCTTCTAAAGAATGCACAAAGCCATTGAATCAAATGTACATAGATCATACAGAGATGAATAACATTTTTTTTTCACACATATGAATACTCGCCTCTTTTAGGGATGCATCTTACTCCATAAATGTGGTAATTTTACGTGTCGGTATCATCTTTCTGAAGCTGGCATTACTGTATTATAGGCATCATTAATAATTTGTTAACTGACTGTTAATTATACTTTTGTCAATACTCCCTGATAACCAATGAAGAAATGATAACTAATTAACTTTACCCATTATAAGTAATGTTATAGATTATTTTATTAGTCAAATACCAAGACTTATACAGTCTTGTATAAATACATAAACTAAGTATTAATGGTTTCCAACTAATTTGTAAACCTTTGTAAAAACAAAAAAAGTAAATTATACAATATAAATATCTCTTGGATAGATAGACCAAATATTTATAACACTTTGTTAACTATTAATAGTTGGTTTGAAAACTGTTTATAAACATTGTTTGGATGGTTTCTATAAAGTTGCAACTGCTAATGGTAATAAACTGTTAAACTGTTAACAAATACCATGTAGCAGATCTTGAAATACTATTTGGAAGACCATTATAAAGTTGCAGTTGCTATTTAAATCTTTTGAGTCACTTAATAAATAATGTCTTTCTAAGCACTTTGTAAGGTATACATACATGTTTGCCCTTCATTAAATTTTTAATAGGTTACAAAAGTTGCAAAACAACAATAACCCACTACATTTATCTTTGGCTCAAAGTTGCATGTCAACATTGACTTTCTGTTCATATATGTGTTTAAAATGATAATCACACAATCAGGACACAAACATGTACTCTTTATGTAGCTCACCTATAAAACATTTAAAAGGGCCAAATTAGTTTTACTCCATACAATCAATAACCATTGACAACATTTTAACTATCTAAATAATGTTTGTAGATGCTTTACAGAGTATCTAATTCTGTAGTATTGTTTTACCTCTTCAGTTAAAACAGAACCTTTTATTATAATTAGAATAATGAAATGTAAACTTGAGGCAATAACCTGTGCAACATCAAAATGGTATGTCATGAAATAACAGATGTAATCATTAGGTAACTGAATATGTTCAACTACTTAAATATCCATAATAGTACAAGTTTTGAAAAAAAAAAAAAAAACAGTATTTAAATGGGAATTAAAGTGGAGAATTGTATGCCTACTCCGTACAATTTCAGGGTGTTCCTCCCAATAATCCAGGGATGTTGTACTAACCAAGATAAGCAGTGTGTGCTACTTGTTAAACCAGGATGGGGGAATAAGCCACGTTTCAGTCAGTCTAAATCAGATACAGCATCTTGGATATGAGAAGTTAGCAACCCCTTAGCTCAATGTGTCATGTGCTAACGACCATCGTCAGCTAGAAGAAACCATCCCCCGCACTGCAGGGAATCAAGGCCTGACAGATTTTCACAGACTGACTTGCACAGAGTCAAACCCCTCACTCACTGCAGGTCACTCACTTCTCAGTGGCAGCAGTCTCCACTGTTCAACATTCAAGTTAGGATCTGAGAATCATATGGTGCTGGTCACTCCACCTCTTCAGTGTAGAGGAAATTACATATTTTTGTCAGCTTCATCAACTGAAGGCTCATAAATCTAACAATATATCTATAACACCATGTGATTGCTTACTTAATAATGCAGAGCACCACTGAATCAAATGTTTAACATCTTAGAGAGATGAACAACAATTTTTTCACAAACAAATGAATATTTAACCTCCTTTAGGGATGCATTTCGCTCCATAAATGTGCTGGTAATTTTTACATGTCAGTGTCATCTTTCCTAAGCTGGCTGTTAACAGACTGTTAATTTCACTTTTGTCAATACTACTTGATAACTAATAAATAAATTGCAACTACTGATGGTACGCTGATACACTGATACACTACTGATGGTATATTGTTAAACTGTTAAAAAAATACCATGTAGTGGATCTTGACATATTATTTGGGAGGCCATTTTAAAGTTGCATTTGCTGTTTTAAATCTTACAGTCACTTAAAAAATGCTTTGTTTCTCAGCGCTGTGTTAAGCATGCATACACGTTTGCCCCCATTAAATGTTTTATAGGTTAGAAAACTATTTATTTCATATATAAGTTCAAACTGATTTATGACCAAACCTTTTAAATTTATATCACTGCAGCTCAAATGAAAAGGGTTCAGGAGGTGAAAAATGGACTACATAAATTCAACATTACAGATCAATAACAAAACCTATGTTACAAAACTACAATAATCCACCATGTTTTTTCTTTGGCTCAATGTTGCATTCTGACATTTTATTTCTGTTTCCTGAATATGTTTAACATGATGATCAGACGATCACTCTTACTCTTTAGTTTTTTTTTACTCCTATAGTTGAAACCAAACCTTTTATTATGATTAGAACAATTAAATGTTAACTTGGCACAATAAACTATGTAACATCACAATGGTTTGCCATGAAATTCATGTAATTATTAGGTGATTAAATATGTTCAAATATTTAACTATCCAGTAAAAAAAGTACTACTTTTGTATCAGTATTCAAGCTAGTGGGAATTTGAGTGGAGAATTATATGCCCAATCTGTAAACTTTTAGGATGTTCTTCCCATAATCCAGAGATGTTGTACCAGCTAAAATAAGCACTGTGTGCCACTTGCTTAACCCAGGACAGGGGACAGACCCATGTCTCAGGCAGTCAGAGTTGGATGTAACATTCTAGCTAATATAAATTAGCATCTCTGAAGCTTAATGTGGAATGGCCTATTGACCATCGTCAACAACAAAGAAAACCAACCCCCACACTGCAGAGAATCCAGGCCTGGCACAGAGCTGCACACGCTGACCCCTCACCCTCTCCAAGTCACTCATTTCTCAGAGGCAACCTTAAAGGCACATGGGTGCTGGACACTCCACTCAGTCAATGTGGAGGATTGTTTAATGCTTACATCATAAACTAAAAACCCTTTAAGGAATTTGAAATTCTTCATATAAACCAAAACTGTGTTAAACAATAATAAGTCCCTCTGGTCACTGCAGCATGCACACAGAGAGATGGCAAATCATTTAATCCAATACAAAATGAGTAGTCAGCCTCTGTTAAAGACACAATCCATAAATGTGCTGGTAATTTTGCATGCCAGTACACCCATTTAAAAACTCTCAGTTCCCTCTCCTACAACAGAAGACTTCAAAGGTTGTACACAGCAGACAATCCAATCCAAATCTCTCAGCGTTATTTTTTTATTTTACTTGAAAGTGAATCCTATTTTTGATCCTAGTTCTGCAGTTTTTGTATTGTTGGCTGTTTTATATTTCTTTAGTTGTTTTTAGTAGTTGTAGTTGTTTTGGTTTTCTTGAGATCTAGTAATGTGTATATACAATTTTATCTGTCTAATGCAGATTTAAGATTAATTTAAAACATTGGAGAAAATATAAAACAAAAAACAAAACAAAACAAAACAAGAAGTGTCATTTTGTACAGGCCAAGAGGGGACAAAGTGTGGACTGACTTTCTTTTTTAGAATTTAAAGTTAAAGTACAGCCAAAAGTACAGCCAAAAACCTATAGAATTTGAAATAGTTCATCTCAGCAGTTGAACAGAGGGTTTCAGAGGTTAATCATTCCTCTAACTGACTTATCCCTGTAACTGAGACAAACTGATTGCTCACAAAACCTCCCATATTATAAATACCATTAAAGATTGCTCTAGTCATTTATATCATGAATGGGTTGTCAATGTGTTTTCAACACAAGGTAAAAAAGGAGCACACTCTTAAACAGCAACTCAAAAACTTATTCAGGTGCACGATTCAAAAAGCAATGTACGAAAAAACTAAAATGATATTTCTATCTCCAATTTCCTAAAAAAATAAATAATTTTCTTATTACATTTTTGTAAGATTATTTTCTTTGAACAATAATGCATCTAACTTCTTTTTTTCCTATTCTTTGTCATTTATCCATGTTGAAATGGGAATGTCACTCTATACTATATATCTAAGATGGAACTTGTGTCAATATATACTAGCCAACAGTGGACTCATGTCACTTTATACAACTCAAGTGTGGACCTCTTTTCTGTAATGTGGAGCGACAAATAAAATGGATTCCTATAGATGGGCACACATACATTGGATTTCAACCATAACAATAAATGCCAAATTCAGCTGATTCCTGTGAATTCTGGGAGACCCTGCAATTTTGTCAAATCACTGCAACTATACAGAATTCTTAACTATTTAAACCGGTTAAAATCTGATTTTCACTGTATGTCTGCCCACAACTAATCCACTCAGTTCCTCAGTTTGCCCTCTAAGTATTTCTGAGTGGCTCTGATGTTTTACAAAGAAGACTTTGGACCAGCAAAGCTATTTTTAAATTATTTGCTTCATTTTATGCAAATATTGGCTCTGAAAAGGCATCATTCAATGATGATGAAACTTTATTCCTTTTTTTAAAAAAAAAATAACATTTTTGTTTTAATATTCTTTTCCCAATAGAAAAAAAAACTTTAAATCCTCAAAAATAAAACCTAAAACTTGCATGGCATTTTTTTGCTTGTTAAAAACTGTTAAATGGAAGTTTTTGAGTACGTCCATCCATATTCTCAAGTGATGCTAGCCACGCAAGATGTATGCAGATGTGCCTCGTGCTGTCTGGCTGTCTACTGACGTATAATAACAATGCCGCTGGCTCTGTCCGGCTATGTTCTCATCTCACATCATCCTGCCATGATCCAGATTGATGCAGGTATGCCAAAAGCACTGACAGAGGGAATGTATTTGAAAAGTTAACAATGAGAATGGACTGGGGTAGCTCCCCAAAAATTACATGATTTAGTTTAGATAAATTTACAAGTAACTTGTGTCATTATGTACCAGCCAACTGTGGACCCCTGTTGCTTTATACTACACAAGTGTGGACCTCTTTTGCCTGTAGAGTAGATCAGCAAATAAAATGCATTCCTGTGATTATAGAGAAAAAAAACATATGTACATTGTAAGATTGACAGAAATCTAGTGCTTCTAGTGCATCTAAAAACTCAAAGGGAGTTTTGGAGGATTGAGCTAATCTCAAGGTTAAGTGAAATTCTGATAATAAACTAATTTAAGCAATTCATTAAAATTAGTAAAGATCTTGCTGGTATTTTCTCTCCACATTTTCTTCCTACCCTTATTATTATTATTATTATTATTGTTGTTATTGTTATTTCTCCTTTCTTTAGATTTAAAAATATTTCCTTGCCCTCTGGGGAAGCCGTATTGTAAAACAGTGTCAAGCTAGATGGTTTAAGCCATCCACTAAAACTGAGCCTTTATAGTTTGTTATAAAATATTAGTTATAATTATAATAATCACAGTCATTGTAATCATAGTTGAGAAATAATTTTTGAATTATTTAGGTGAGATTCTTTTGTGTAAGTCTTATCTATCTCATTTTATTTATTCTTTACATGGTGGAGTGTGAACGTCACTCCATGCTATCCAAGAGGGAACTAATTGTCATTATGTACCAGCCAACAGTGGACTCATGTTGCATTATCCTATGTTTGGACATGTTTTCTATAATGTGCACCCACAAACAAATTACATTTCTATGCGTACAGACTGAGAGTGTATTTTGAAGTATATTGAAAAACTGATTGACATTCAGTGCTCGTGAAAAACTGGTCAGGTCAGTATCGTCAGGGACTGAACAACTTTAAAGGTCTAGTCAAGGTCTGATGTTACATCATTTTACATAATTAAACCTAAAAAGAAAAAATCTTACTGCTGATCATTTTATGTAAAGGTTTATTCTGCTTGGATTATAGTTTTCTTGCTTTTTTTAAGGCTCTAAAATACTGATTTCTCTCCTGCCTTCTGGGTAGCCCTTTATTTTAATACAGTATAGAGCTTAAAACTTATGAAATCACCTAAAGCCAAGCCTTGAATTTTAATGCAAAGACTAATAACAAATCACTTTTCAGGAGACTGGTGTCTTTATTAACCCTATCATGCTATTTGTATCATATTTGATACATTACATTCTGTGGTCTTCATGTCACCCACATTAACATTACTAAAGCCTGTTTAACGCCCATCTGCAGTCTGAAAGGCTGCTGGGGAGAGAGTGTTAAAAGCGACGTGTGTGAATGGGTCGTTCAAATACCAGCTCCAACCAGGAGGGAGAGCTCTGAATATGGATATAAACACTCACACACACTTTGGTCCCCTCTTGGCAAAATCTGAAAAATTTCACCAGAGGCCATAACACATGATTTTATGATGATTTAGAGCATGTCCAAGTGGGGACTTAAAAAATGTCCCCTGTTAGTTTTGCCGTTCCCTGTTGGTGACTGTGTAACGATGAGTATGTTCCCTGTTATATATATGCGCGAGTGCACACACACACACACACACACACACACACACACTATGAGATTCCAGACTCAGACTGTGTTCATTTCTGTGATGCAGTTTGAACATAGTTTAACTACTTTTTGAAACTAATTTTACTTTGAAAAGATAATTTTCTGAGAGTAGAAAGATATAGTTAAACTACTTTCCATTGTGAAGTAGCCAATAGTTTGGCTAACTACAGTTTTAATGTGGTTTCCCCAATTTAGTCACACACAAGGTTTGGTTTAAGCAACAAATGCATTTTGATAAGCTTGGGTAAAAATTGTACTTTGAAAGTACACATGCTGTGTCATTTCGGACTTTTTATATCAAACCAAAACAACAAACTTACCTTGTGCTGTTGGTGCCTAAACATAACCATATAACCCAAGCATACTGCATTGTAAGAGCAGACACTGTAGGCAAATAAATGAAATAAGTTGACATTTGTGTGACTTGACAGATATGTTAATGAACAAAGTTAAAAAAAAAACAAACAAAAAAAAACATGCATTATGGCATTATGTTTCCTCCCAAACTTATTCGCTGTTGAAAATCAGTTGTCCATAAATGTAATTTCTAGGAGACAGAATTAAATAAATTCTACATTTATAAATGTTATAATGTTCATCTAATCTGCTTTTAAGAGGTTCTAATTCAACTTTATGGTTATGGTCACGTTAGCAGCTGCAGGTTGTGACGCTGGTGATTTATATTATCTTACGTACATTTTCCAATATTTAGTTTACCCCCATTCCTATAAATAAAGTGGCAAAATATCAGCAATCAGTTTTAACAAAAATGTATTCATATTTAACCATTCTAAAGTTAGAATTTATAGCTGCTGTTGTATTAAACTGCATTAAATGGTTGTAGGTCTACCAAATAAGCAGGTAACTAAAATATGCTATTATACAGTGTTATGTGGTGATTTCTTATTATTTGGCTCATTCTATTTTTTTTTTCCTTTATCACACCAACACCATGTCACTTTTTATTGCTCAAGAGTCATAATTTTGCTTCTGCATGCATATTATATATATATCAGTACTGAAACAACCATGATTATCAGATAATGATTCCACTTATGCAGCCTTAGTGCAAATACAATAGTACAACCACAGAGAGTTTGTACATGTAGTTAAAAAAAGATTTATTTCAGTAGTGACAGGAAAGAAAGAGTGAGATGAGTGTTTTGCAGCTGACTGTTTTGATGGAGTGTGCAAGAGAAAGGGAATATATGAGAAGTACATCAGATACAGAAGACAGAACAAGGTAGATGGAGAGTGAAGATGCGTCCCCGGGGAGTGAGTGTAATCCTGGCCAGTAATTGCTAACTGGCTCCATACCTCCCCTGAGATACATCACAAGGAGACAAACAGAGGAGACAGCAGGTTAAAGCCAGTACTACGCCACTCAGCTCTCCACAAGCAAATGAGAAACTGTGCAGTGCAACTCATCACTGTCCTCAAAGCTGTGCAGTACAGCCTGCATCCAATCGAACACTCTCCGAAAGCAACAAACAGAAAAGATTAACAGCAAACTGCAGCAACTAAGCAATGAGATATAATTCTGCAACATTTTTCATTATGTGCTGGGATAGACAAAAAGAAAAGCGATCAGACTGCTGACTATTAAGCTTTAGATTTATATTCTGGTTTGCCGAATACATTTTATGAATTCCCAGCTGGTGCATCAAACCTGTGAGAGGAAAATGGCTCTTGCTTACTGCATAATGTCTATAATCTGAAGGTTGAGATCATTAATTATCCTACAACTTTAGAATAATAACTTTGCTCATCTACACAAGTCTGGTCACTGTGACAGGATTTCCAGGAAATTACTGCAGTAATAAAAAAAGGTTTGCTGCTCTATAGAAACAATGAATCACAACTAGCAAAATGTGAAGCCTGCATTTACCAGCTGAAACAGTCTGCAGATATTCTCCTCATTGCCTGATCTACACTATATTTATGAGATAATTTTGATCACTGTAAGGCAAAGAGCTTAATTAAAAACCCATGTATACAAGACCGGTAAGCGTACATAACTGAATGCATGGTCACATTCACATAAATTCTGCATTTACATTCATGCAAACATCTGCTCAGGCTGTGAGAGGAGGTTCTGTTGACAGCTGCCCCAGTTCTTGTAAAACAGGGCTGGTATGTATAAAAGGAAACATAAAAATAAGACAATGTTATTGTTTTTAAGAGGCATTTCTCATCAATAGAGGCACAGTATATCAGGTGCAACTCCACAACTCTGTGTGTATCTTAGCTCCAGTCTTAAGTGATTTTCTTGGGTGTGGCAATTTTAAAATAGCCGTTCATGAACTAACACATGCACACAATCATAATGCATGCATATTCTTGAGATATAGAATTATTGCTCACTTAAAAGTATAATCTTTAACATTCTTTTTTTTACATTATCTTAAGTTAAGTTGCCACTATTTTCTGAAACTGCCCTTCAATTCATTTAGAATGACTCTGTATATATTATTATTATATATTTTGAATGTTAGTGGCAGAGTCTGGCATTCCTGTGCTGGATTCAATGTACATCTAGGATTCTAATCATTTTTCCATTATATTAATATTGTGATATGAGACAAGATATTGGATATTATAGATTTTGGATATGGTAATAATGTAATTGTTGTATTTTCCAGATTTTAAAGGCTGCATTACAGTAAAATGATATAATTTTCTGAACTTCACAGCTCTAACTGTTCTGTTATTTGCCTTTACCCAATTAGTCATTATATCCACAATACTGATGACTATTCAAAAATATTCAAAAATCTCATTGTGTGAAAATTTAGTGAAAGCACCAAAAGTCAACCCTACAATATATGCCCAATAGCAATATTGAGGTATTTGGTTTATAATATCATGATATTTGATTTGAGCTGTATCACCCATCCCTAATTCAAACTGCCCTTGCATGCACAAAGGATCCATATCTAGTATTACTTTTGTAATTGTAATTTTAATCACCTCGTTTTGGGGACCTGCAATATTGAACTGGTCCAAGCTTGCTGTTACCACAAAATCTACAGGTGTCAGTAAGTCAACCACGTCTTGCAATTCCAGAATTCGACACTCCGCTTTGTGTTTAGCACATTAAGTTCATGCACCGTTTGTTAGTTGAATATTGGCTTCAGAGGATAAAATCATACACCAATACCTGGTTGAATACTAGTTTCAAATGGTATAATCCTACTCAAATATATTCATCTCAGCTCTAGGATAACATTAACCGTGGGATAATACAAGTATGTCTACTGTCAGAGATTTCACCATACTGTTCACCCTGTGGTAGCTCTGCTTGTTATATCTTTCTGTTTTTTCATAATTGATTTTGTGAAGATTTTATGCATCTCAAAAAACCTATATTGCAACTGAAGATTACATGACAAAGAGTGCTTTATCCATAAGGCCCACAAAGAATTGCAATGACAATTCTTACTAAACAAAACGTAGCAAGCTAATTTTAACAAGTTGACAAGCATTTTGATCTTGCTGTTGAATTGCTGCCACTGTCTCTCATTGAACAGCCTGATAATGTGGAAAGAATTAGAAAAATCGTGATTCATGGGTCAGTAACCCAGGAATGCAGCAAGATCATGATCCATCATGCTAATTGTCCCGGTGCCTGCAAGATAATGAGCCATGAAGGTAGCCATCAAACCAGAAAGGGCCTTCACAGAGCACTTGTAAAGGTGTCTCCAAAGTACTCTTAAGTTATGTGCATTAATATTTGAGGAATTCAAAATGATGAGCAGAGGAGCTCCAGGGGCTGACCCTGCGCTCTAACCCTTCTAAAAAGATGCATGCAGGGCGTGTAGGGACTTTGTGTATTTGCAACTAGGGAAGGATAAAAGTAAAATGTCAACTGTCTGAGCACACTAACAAGTCAGGTCAAGTCAAGTCAGTTTTATTTATAAAGCCCATAATCACAAATCACAATATGCCTCAGTGGACTTTACAGCATACGACATCCCTCTGTCCTGTGACCCTCACAAGGAAAAAAACCCACAAAGTTTTCATGTTCAGTCTCAGAGCAGAAACGCCAACATACCTCACTAAGAAGTGATTGTCAAAGTGATGTGGAATCTCACATGGTAGCACAGCTCCTAAATGAGGTTTTACACATCCACAAAACACTCAAAATAATTTTGTTCATCACAGCAGGCCGAGAACATCAAGACATTTCCACTGGGTAAGAAAAACATTTCGTTGCCTGACTGCAGATGCTGATTATCAGTGACTCAACCTTCAGCTTCATAGAAAAAATGTTTTACATGCAAAGGGACTAATGTTTCTGTTAAAAAAATAAATACAAATCAAGTGATGTGTCTACATATTAGTACAAAATGTGATACAAACTTTCTGGGATCTAGACAGTTCAAGAGGCAGACTTAAGCATATAGTAAATATGCACAGACAACTTCCACGACTACAACCTACATTTAATTGGACAGAAGTCAGAAAATGTTTTAGAGCCTCATCAGATTGCAATCAGGTTTGTTTAGCATAAAGAATTCAATCCAATCTTACACAATATAACTTTCGGTCTCTATGGTAGTTTTCTAATACTACCCTCCTCGTCTATTTTCACAAATCCCAGTTCCTACCTAAAACCAGAGCACTGCCTTCATGACAGTGACAATGACATGGCTGTCAACCAGAGATGATTGTTTGGCATGTGTGTGCCTCCCAGAGTGCTCTATCATGCGGCGCTGTGACATTGTAAAGCATCTTATTATTCAGGCTGTTTTATTTGTTCTCCAATTTACTAAGCTGAAGTGGTTTCCAGACCTGAGTTGTTCTACCAAGAAATGGTTTTTATTTTGGACCCCTGGAGGTTGAATAAGTTGCTTGGTAAGGACACTGGGTTCTGATTTGCATTCATATCATTAATCTCTTTGTTTATTTCATGTATCTTTGTTAGTTAAATATTTTGTTGGTTGCACTAACTGCTATAGCTATTTAATTCCAAACTCTTTATTTAGTAAGACAAAGAAAAATGCCAAACATTGGTTCTAATGTTACCCATGGGCATACTTTGGGCAAGTACGTAACAATACAACATAGAGTTTTTTTTATAACACACACAAACACACACACTCATCAACAGTCAAAGTCAGGATTTTTGAAAAAGGTAATAAAAATCCTCATATTGTGTTTATTAAATATCTTTGACATTAAATATTTTTTAACTTTGCATAAATTGCATCATTAAAATTGAATTTGATCATAGATACCAGATACTTAATTTTGTGCTCCCTGTCGTTTCTGAGATATGGCCATTTAATTATCATACAAAATTTGTTTTTTCTTCTTAATTATAAAATATTTAGTAAAAAAATGGTAGTCCCATGTGCTAAAAGACTAAATATGGTATGATAAGTTAAAAGCCAAATTTATTCAGATTTGTGCTTGGGCATATTTCCACAAAAGGAAATTCAAATCATCAGCTGTGGGCAAAAATGGGTTATGAAGTTGTTTATTGACTTGTAAAGAGCAGATAAGTGTTTTTTTTAAAGAAGCTATTTTAACATTAACAATTACATGTTAATAATATGTCTGTTGCTTTTAAATGGGGTTTCACAACATTTTTAATGTAGAAGCTAATTTGGCAAAACGAAAATGCCTGAGTGCTACTGATCAAGTTACGAGTTACCTTTTTCCACGTCATAATAAAAAAAAATCATCAACTCCAATCCAAACCAGGTGACTGAGCTAATTGTTCCAAATTGACATGTTGTATTAAAATCCACATAAGAGGCATGTCAAATGTATTTTCTGTGTTCATTTTCAAATTCCACGATGTCTAACATCTCCATGGAGGCAACACCAGTATACGCCCATGTGTTTATACACAAGATCAAAGTACTTTCGTATTTGAACTAGCACTGACACATACAGGACATTTCATCTATTGCACTATGTTGTGACACTATCAGAAAACAGCTACAGCTACAGTTTATTGTTTTCAGAGAACTTCAAAATATTGGCTCAGTGTTCAGAGTTGTGATGTGTTGGTTGGTTTGACTAATTTTCTTTGTGTAACTCAATCACATCCTAACATTTATATTGCAGAGAGCATGCAGAAGCCCTACTATGAAAAGTCTTAAAACAATATGGCCTATACCAACTATGCCAAACTCATTTCAGTGAACAAACAGGCAAATTGAGGAGACAGAGGGCCCTGGGCTTAAGAGCACAGCTGTTCAGCTCAACATTGTCCAACTATGCCATGGGCACAAAAAATGATAGATGAAGGGAGAGAGGTGGAAAGAGAGAATAAGATGGGCAGAGACATTGAGAAGAAAATGCGGCAGCAAACTCATTTCTTCATTGCTCCTCCAAAGATGCATATACAGTACATAAACAATAAAACACACTGTATAGGATTCTATTAACCTGCCACGAGCAGTGATCAAATACTGATTAAATCTATGCAAAAAAAAGTCCTTTAATATTTGGACATGTTATGCAGACTAATACTGCCTGGATGTAGTCCTTAGTTACTGCCTTCTCACCATTCTGCCTGTCCTGCATTTGCACTTTTGGACCCTGGGAAAACACAAAACATTGCTTTTTCACTTTCTAATGGTGCAATGAACTCTACACACATAAGATGCAAACACAGATGCACGTTGCCAACACATCACATAGGCCTGGCAGGCCAACTCATCCATATGCAAATGGGAGGTGGAGCAGGCGCAAAGGAGAGAGGGGAAATGAGTCTGAGCAAGAGCAGTACAGGAGAAAGAAGGGAAAGAGGAAAGGAGACGGCATGCGGTGAGGAGTGCAGTATGAGGACACACTGCTCTTTTTACAGCACGAGGCGCTGCATTGTTAGAGGAAGGCTGCAGTGGTGTGAGCATCCGTGGCGACAGATGACAGATGTCGGACAGAGAGAAAGATGGATGGAGGGATAACAGCCACCTCACAGACACACGATGAGGAGGACATAGCAGGATGAGGAAGGTTTTGTCGTTGGACAGATGGAGAGGAGTGTGACAGCTCCGTGCTAATGTCTCCTAGCTTTAGCCATAGCTGTACTGACCCTGGTTGACTTTACTCAGGCAGCCCGAGTTGCAGAGGGAGCGGACCGTCCCCGGCTCCCAGCAGCTACGGCCCTTCATCCCACTCTCTGCAGGCCTGATCCCACTCCACGCTCCCTGAGATGCAACGCTGCCCTGGACCACTACATAATCCCAGCGAGGGGGGGGCAGCAGCAGCGACTTTCCCTGTTCAGCACTGCAGCATGCACACATGCATACTCACACACATACATACAGTACACATAGACCGGGGAGCGATGCAGGCGCTCCCTCGTGTAACTCCTATCTCCTCTCGTGCATTGCTTCCCTCTCTTCCGGAAACACACACGCACTCGGGATACACACATTCACAAAGCTCGGCACATTTACAATTCTCCTCCACATGCTTCTCTCAGTGCAGTGCAGATTGGAGAGGGAGGGAGCGATGGAGGGAGGGAGTGAGTGAAGCAGAGAGGAGATAGGACTCAGCAGCCAGCAGTCATCAACACAACTAAGACCAGAATGCATTGCTTCTCTCTGCTGCTTTCGTAGCCTGACAGAAAAAGTCAGCTATTTCAGGAAATGGCAGAGATGGTATTAAGTAAAGGCTATGTCGCTCATAAAATGACCACGAGGAGCTTATGTATGACGAAACATGAGGGATGAAAAGATTTCAGATTAAGTTTTCCCATATTAATTCAGATTGGTGCCATCAGACCAAGGGCAAAAGGTCAAATATGACATCCTTCACTAATTTTTCCCTCCAACTGATTCACGTGTCCTTCCTGTATTTTTCTGTCAGAATCTCCTAACAGTGCAGATCTCAAGCCGCAGATGGGCCACTTCAAATCTGCCCTCCCGTAGAAAGTTCACTGGACCAAAACAGCACAGTTCATACTGTCCCAGGATGCAATAACAAGCCTTTCTCTCTTCCTTTGCAGAGCAGGTGAAGGTTATCATTCCGGTATTACTGACAGAGTAAATATCACACCGTACTGTAACTCAAGGTCACCTCTGCCATCTGAACCAATTCTCCTCTCCAAGATTAAACTGTGGACTTCTGTGAACACACACATGACATTACTGTAATTATGGCTGTCCCAGTCAAGTCTTTCTGCCTCTGATCCGTCATTTGATACTGAGTATCTGCTGATGCTGAGTCCCGATCTGATACTTGTATTTACCTGGATAATAAAGCTGCACAATGCACACTTGAGGTACTTTTAAATTATTTAAATCAATCTAGTGTATATGCTTGATAGTTTAATAGCTCTGCAATGCAATACAAGAAAAAATGTCTCATCAAAACAGTTCCTTAAGGGTTTTTATTTTATCTTAAAAAAATAAATAAATAACAAAGTAAACCAACTAAAATGTATCTTCAGAAATGTATCTCTCAAATTCATTTGGTGCAGGATTTGTTTTTATTTTTTTAAATAAAATAACAAAATAAACAAACTAAAATGTGTCTGAGATAAAACCTGAATATCTGCAACAAACTGTGCTATCCATTTACGACACCTGTGTGACAGTGGAAACAAAGGATTGGGCGGGGCTGGTGATCAAAATAACCACGCAAGGGACATCTTTGACTGCAAGTCTAACAAATGACTGGCCTATAATAAATCAATATATCAATAAGGTACCTCGAGCTGAATCATGTCATGATGTACAGTATGACCCAGTGTGGCTGTCAAGACCACATAAACCAAGACCAAATCATTACCAAGAACCAAGTGTATCAAGACCGAGACAAGACAAAGACTTCTATTTGGCTTTCTTGCCATTATTCGATAGGAGAGGTGAAGATAGTCAGAGAGGGGGGGCGTCTTGCAGCAAAGGGGCCACGACTTCTGCAGTAAGGATTTTGGCTTTCAGACATGGGATTCAAGCTCTATAAAGTCAGTTACAGAGCAAGACCAAAACTTTGAGGGGGTGAGACAAAGACCAGACCAGTGTGAATCCCACACTGCATGACAGACTTATGATAAAATGTGGAACATGCAAACCGTAGGCACTCCTCAAATTGTTATGAAAGATCCATATTCTTATAAAAACACCCACAGAAAACAAATTAAGATCAGTTCACCTCTTTTGTTGCCACACAAATATGTGTTTATGCATGATTGTAGCATGAGAATATCATGATAAAATAATCTAAAGGCATTTCATAGGAGCATTTTATGTTTTGGAACTTTCCTTTTTTTTCAATTAGCAAACAAACACAAATTTAAAACCCATAAACTAAAACTGAAAATAGCAACAATAACAAATGGCAATTAACTAATGCAACGCAAAGAATCCAAACTCTGTTGGTTATACTAATCCAGACAAACATAAATAATAAATTAAGCCAGAACAAGAAAGTACAGGTCATGGACTAAGGTATTACAAAACACTTATAACTACCTTTATCATCACTGACATAAATGCAACAGTTTATTGTTTGTGATTTTGTTTTCAATTCTATTTTGTTTTAGTTTCAGATAATATAGTTCAGTCCTACACATATCTCCTTATAGTTATCTTTGTTAAATGTGTTTGAAAATCTTATGAGCCATGTTGTTTCTGACCATGACTGTTATCAAACTGCCTAGCTTTAGTTTTAATTATTTTTAAATAATGAAATATCTAGCTCCAGGGGCCATCATTTATTTATGTTAACTATATAGAATATTGAAACTATGTTGAGGCCATAGCCTTAACATATTCTTAAGGGTGCTATTAACAATAATCAGTGTATTTTAATTGGCCAAGACAACCTTCACCTTGGATAAATGTGTGTTTAGGGAAGGGAAGGCAGCCGCTCCCAGATCACAAATCTATTTTTACACAGCTTACACGTATCGGTGATTCCATGAGTATCTCTCGACCACTGACTTCAACTGTTTCATACAACACAAATTCCTTCTTCCATGTGCAACAGCATGGATAAAATGCACAAAATCAGCTGTGTATATTAGAAAAATGGTATACCTGGTCCCTCCCTTGATTAAAAACTGCAACAGAATCACATGAAGCTTGTCCACTGTATGATCTGTGTTGCACTGTTGTTGCAAAATACCTAATAACAGCAAAAACAGGTAACAGGGGGCTGGGGGGGGGAGGGGTGGGGGGCTGTGGGCTGTATGAGTGAGATGGGAGAAGTATTCTCTCATACCAAGTTTTCAGTAAGTAATTTAAAACCCATAAACTAAAACTGAAAATAGCAACAATAACAAATGGCATTTAACTAATGCAACGCAAAGAATCCAAAATCTGTTGGTTATACTAATCCAGACAAACATAAATAATAAATTAAGCCAGAACAAGAAAGTACAGGTCATGGACTAAGGTATTACAAAACACTTATAACTACCTTTATCATCACTGACATAAATGCAACAGTTTATTGTTTGTGATTTTGTTTTCAATTCTATTTTGTTTTAGTTTCAGATAATATAGTTCAGTCCTACACATATCTCCTTATAGTTATCTTTGTTAAATGTGTTTGAAAATCTTATGAGCCATGTTGTTTCTGACCATGACTGTTATCAAACTGCCTAGCTTTAGTTTTAATTATTTTTAAATAATGAAATATCTAGCTCCAGGGGCCATCATTTATTTATGTTAACTATATAGAATATTGAAACTATGTTGAGGCCATAGCCTTAACATATTCTTAAGGGTGCTATTAACAATAATCAGTGTATTTTAATTGGCCAAGACAACCTTCACCTTGGATAAATGTGTGTTTAGGGAAGGGAAGGCAGCCGCTCCCAGATCACAAATCTATTTTTACACAGCTTACACGTATCGGTGATTCCATGAATATCTCTGGACCACTGACTTCAACTGTTTCATACAACACAATTCCTTCTTCCATGTGCAACAGCATGGATAAAATGCACAAAATCAGCTGTGTATATTAGAAAAATGGTATACCTGGTCCCTCCCTTGATTAAAAACTGCTATAGAATCACATGAAGCTTGTCCACTGTATGATCTGTGTTGCACTGTTGTTGCAAAATATCTAATAACAGCAAAAACAGGTAACAGGGGGCTGGGGGGAGGGGGGTGGGGTGCTGTGGACTGTAAGTGAGATGGGAGAAGTGCTGACAAGAAAAGATTGTTGGACTGCAACATCCCCCAAATGTCCCAGGGCATGTTCAAGGGGGCGCTGAAGCATGAAACATCAATTAATTTCATACTTGACCTTCATCATTTCTTTTCTTCAATACTGTTAAGTTTAACCATGCAAGGAGAGTCAAACCTGACTGACGAAAACAGCAGGCTTTGAGTTATGTATCTGGGGTCTTTCTGGGGAGTATTTTTAGATTAAACAGTGTTCTTTCTTCAATCTTCTTCTTCTTCATGTATTACTCTTAATGTTAAGCACATTGAGCTGCATTTTCTGGATGAAAAGTGCTATATATATAAAAAATATATTATCATTATTATGAATATTTTCTATGGATTAAACTGGGATTAACAAAGTCACTAATGAAGGTATTTTGAATCTGATGGCCAGTAATTGAACTGAAATACTGCTGTATTTGTTTTCACATTGTAAACTAATAAATGTCGTAATTATTAACGGGATACTTTGCTGATTTTTAACCAGCTTTGTATCATAACAATTTGATATGTGTAAATTTACTATGGTGAATTTCCCTCCATCTAACCAGTGCCCAGATCCCCCTGCTCATTTGCCAGTTACAATTACAAAACATTTCATCCTGCGATTTCTGCTGTTGCTCCAACGACAGATTGTACTTCCTCATTTTGTTCACCTGCCGCTACAACAGACACAAAGATCAGAGAAGCAGTTTGAGAAAGAGAGCCATTTCTTTCTCTCTCTCTCCTTTGTGTGTGAAAACTAAGCAATGCGGATAAAATATAAAACCAAGACTGTTACTTTATTGCCTGTCTCTCTCCTAAAATGTCTTCAGAAACATATTTTAGTACACTGTTTTGATGAAGCACAAGAATTTGAGAACAAGATACCATGCTGGTTCCTGTAATATACAAGAGAGGCAGAAAATACTGAGATCAGTAAAACTAAACAGTGCTGATCAAATATAAAGAAAGATTCTATTACTGTGATACATATATGTCTTGTCTCTGGTCATATAGCACCAATTTCAAAAGTATTTATGTCTTTTTACTGCATAGAGAGCCCTGTTTTGTGAAAAGAACATCTTTCAAGCACTGCATTTAATTAGACTGTATACCAACACTACAGTAAAATTAAAAGTAAAATATATAGAAATCATCTAAATATACCTTTAAATAAAATTTTCATCATTTTCTTTTAGAAGTTGAAACGCTAAAACTAATACTGCACCCTAATTTCTAAATAGGGTGACACCAATCTATATGATATCATTTCCATGAGAGGGATCAAGTTTTAGAAATGCTCCGGACTCTGGAGTGAAACCTTAGTTGCTGCAAATATCACATGATATTCTTCTAAAATTCCAAATGCTATGCAGAAATTCAGCCCCACATTTCCCCGTTATTTACTGGAGGAGAGACGTTCGAAGAGTAAACCATCTGAACGACAAACTAAAGGAAAGGGGGCATTTAAAGAGCACGAGTTATAGTCTCATTGAGCCATTTATTGCTTTAATTAAGATCCAGGGACCCAAACACTCAACACAGCCTGAACACACAAACACCAAGCTCATTAAAACCAGTACAGACAGATCAGGAAAACTGTTTCATAGTGGGAAGCAACTCATGTTAACAAGACAATGAGATTTAAGAAGTCCCATTCTTTGAGACCTTTTTAAAACATTATGCTGTGTCAATTTTAGCAGCAGTAGCCATATACTGTCGATGTTCTCCGAAAAGACTACACTATGCTGGATTCTGTGCTGCCTCACAATCACTGAGGCAGCACAAGAACCAGAGAGACAAAAATCGACTCCATTGAAATACAAGCTGAATCTGAGGGCTCCTAATGGACTGACGCTTCTCCTGTGGCGATAACAACCCGCTTATCCAAAGGAGGTGGAGGATCTTTAATTAACCACAAATATAAGAGTTAAGAGTAATTGCTTCCTACATCTGCCTGCACTGGCTAGAAGAGAAGTCATGAGTCAACTTGATGATGTAGTTATCACAAACAGACACTTCCCTTCATGTCAATGCCCCACGCAGCAGAGTGAAATTACAGCTGACTCTCAATATGCTGTGAAAATGAGTCATCCAGCCCTGAGTGCACTCTGTCATCACTGACAAATAAACTTGAGTCCAGGTAACATCTGTTGCCACAGCTGTTGGTATTGGCACTGGACAAATCTCAAATTGTGCCTTTAAAATTTAGTTCTTTGAGGATTCTGCAAAAATATTCCTTGCACGTGTCTTAAAATATATTTTCTTGTTATTCATATGCAAATATAGACGCTCTAAAATGGGGTCAGAGAATAAAAATGATAAACCTGGTGAAGAGGTTTAATCATAACTTTGAAAATGCATCTTCTACTTTTCAAAAGTTTGCAACACTTGCAATGAAGACGTGATAAACCATCCTCTAAAGCAATAACCTCAGCTAAATATTTCCATGGCTGCTGAACAAAGCTGCAGAAATGAGCAATATTTTGAACGTCTGCTCATTAAAGAATAGTTTCAGTTCAGTGATATTAGTGGGATGTCTTGTATGTTCAGTTTAATAAGCTTGAGGTCAGGACTTTCAAGAGACTGTGGAGGAAAGGAAAGAAGGAAAACAGCAATTAAAAGCCGCTGTAGAAGTTTTCTTTCTGTGCCAGTATTTCGTTATTACTGAGAGACCTGACCTCACTTTAACATTCAGATCTTAAATGATACCTTTCGATTTCATTGTACGCTGTTAGATTAATGTCACATATCAAAGTATTAAAATGAATATTTAAAAGGTTGAAAGTGAGTTTTAAAAATATGGTTTTAAAATCTAAAAAGGTTCAATTATTTGAAATTAAGATTTGAATGTCACAAACTATGTCAGCACTGTAATGTCTTCAATGTACATAATCTGTGTCTTCAAAGATCTGAAGCTTGCTCTCCAGTTTCAAAACTAGTTGTGATGCTTTCCGTACCTTTTACAACAAAGATTGAAATTAGGTAAGTAGCACAGGTCCAGGTCCTTTTATACAAACTGTTAACTGATAGGTTCACATGCACCTTGCCTTGACTGGTAAAGTCCTCAAGTTGTTATTTGTTATGTAATTTTACCACATGACCAGAAGAAGATCAGGTCATGGTTTAAAAACATCAATAGTGGAAAAATTGATTTGCTTTTACAAATTCAAAAATATACAATGATGGCGGAATATAAAATGGCATTTTTCCATCAAATTTGTGTCAACTCAGACTTAAGTTAATCAATGATCACAAAATTACAGACCATACCAGCAGCCATGGAGACTAAAAAAGAGGTTTTCTTTTCCAATCTAATGTCCGATTCTGCTACAAACCCTGACTCTGCTGATGCCAAAAGGGAAGACATAAGAGACACAAAAACTGAAGAAAAAGACAGGATGGCATGAAAACTGAGACACAACTGAAACACTTGTAGCTCAAATATCCACACATTGTCTTTACTGTAGTGAACCAAGAGCTTTGCTGGAAGGGATATTTCATTAGAAGAAATCTGATTTTTGTTTTCATCACACACTGCCTGTAGCATAAAGAGCCAAACAGAAAGTTTAAACTAATGCTACTCACAGAGAATGTAGCTTCCAGCAGTAATGGCAGACTAAACAGTATCCAGCCCACCATGGCAGATTAAGGTGCTGAGGGAAAAATACTCATAGCTGTCAGAAAGACCTGCACCTGACCAGCGAAAAGGAGATGTCAAAACAAAAAATCCACTTAACGAGGGTGAAAATGGAGAAAAATGAAAAAACCTCACTACTGAACCTCTATTGTACTGGCTGACCGCCTTGCACAATGTTTAATTCATTTATATTTTAATGACCTGCCTATATCCGTGTTCTCAATTTCTCAGCTTCTCCTCACTGCTGATGAAGCAGAAAAGCTACGGAGCGAGCGACAGAGAGAAAATGTGACTGTCGCCTGGGACACAATATGAGCTTTATAATGAATTCAACTTTCCTGCAGCAAACAGCAGGTCACTGGACATACTGGAGCCATACAGAGGAGACAATCCCAGTACAACAAAGCACAGCACAATAGTCCAAGTAATGTGTGTCCTGTAACAATGCAGTGCTTCAATAGAGCTGACTGTATGGAGTCATGATTAACATAATTTATAGATCCATTAAATTCAGTAAACAACGGTCTAATACCAAGACAGCCACGTAAGAGACGAGACGCGGGACTAATACAAGCACAATCTTCATACCTAATTATATCACTTACACTCCCACACATGTAATCGCATGAACATGCATACACACTGCAACACCAAAACACACACACACACACACACACTTTCATATACAGTGTATAACCTAGCAGAAAAGAAAACAAAATAATCATAGAAATATATTCTCAGAATTATGGTCTCTCTTTGAAAAATCATTACAGTTATCTACAACTATATTCTCCTAGTTTTAGTCCGATCAACACCGATAAAAAGAAGAGGAATCAACAACTATTACACAGCATTTCCTCTGATCAGTGTTCTGATTAGGGCTGCAACTAACGATTATTATCATTATGTGTCAATATGCCCATTATTTTTTTAAATAAATTGATTAATTGTTGTGTCAATAAAGTGTAAGAGACTGGTAAAAAAAAATGCCCTGTATGATTTCCCAGAACTCAAGGACACGTCTTTAACCATAATGTTTATCTGACCAACAGTCCAAATAAAGCTATTCAGTTAAAGCTATTCCTCTTAAAAAGTATGAAACCAGTAAATATTTGTCTTTTTAATTTTTTTAAATAATTAAAATGATTATTCAATGATAATAATAGTTATAATATAGTATAGTATAAACAGGTGACCCATGACTTCTACTGCTATCCTTGCAATAGACAAGAACAACACCAATAGCTACAATCAGTGTTTATATCAAGGATGACTGCAGCTTTATCCTCTGAAAGTTTAAAATACAAAAATAAAAAATCAGCACACAAGACTAAAATTAAAATCAAAGACTAAAACTAAAACTCAATCAAAATCATCTGCCAAAAACAAGTGGCAAACCCCGGGGCTGAAAAATGAAACCAAAGCAAACGTGCAAGAAACGTGTTACCTTGAATGGACACTTGAGGCTAGCTCCAGAAGCAGACAAGACCCACAGACACCCATTATAAATGCCCAGCTTTACAGTAGAAATAAAAATGTTTACAGTCTAATAACTAGCTAATTACCTTATTCGTGTCAACTGTACAGTGAGTGAATTTTTATAAAACTCACCCATTTAATTTTGATTCAGCCTAAAGTTATTCACATTTAACTGCTTTACCGCTAATTGATCTGATCCGCCCCTCCCCAGCACCACCATCTTTTCCAAATATGGTTACCTCGTGTCAGTTGGGGCTCCAAAAATCCAAAATGCCTACGGTCAAAATGCCAAACTTGAGGCTTCAAAACAGTAGTCCAAAAACCAATGGGCCACACAGTGGCTGTGTCTATTTTATGAAATCTATGGTCCCAAAAAGTAAAAGTTTAACTGTAAAAAGCATGCTGTTTGCTCTTTCACAGAGAATGGGGGCTGTGGTCACACCATCCATCACAACTTCTCAAACCACTTCTGCAGCATAAGAGCAGGAAGAGGGTGCACTAACATGCAAAAACCAATGCATGTGGTTGTTCATGATTTAACATCAGTAAAAGACTGAGTGCAGTGAGAAAGAGAGCTGGTTGATGTCTTATGAAATAAGATGGTGCCATCCCTCTGTTGTCCAGAACACACTCACGTATTGGAATATTTTAGAGTCTTTTCAACATAAATAGGAATTTATTGCTCCGTGTGGTTTCATAATATAATGACAGTGGAAGTCAACAATAAAGGGAGATGTGGTGAAAATGTTAATTTAGGAGAATATAAATAGGAATATGCTACAAGTAAAACAACAACGTAGACACTAAGGAGCTTCAAAGAGCAAATGAGACCAGATGGAGAGAAAGCAGGTGGCATCTAACTCCAAGATCGATGACGGGTGGGATGTGAAGTTTATGGAGGGAGTGTGAGTTCAGAGAGGTCAAATCCATTATGAGACAGCGAAGGTTTGATTTCACAGGGACACTTGGCTGTTACATTCACAACAGATTTAAAAGACAGGAAAGAGAGGAAGAAGTTAAATATGGCTGAAATGAGAGAAAGAGATTTTTTTTTTTAAAGTACCCAGAGAATGATTTTGGCTGGTTGACCAATTGGACAGCCACAGTGTTTGTGATCTCTGTGAGTAGCTTGGCTTCATCTGGCGTTGATGTTTGTCATGTTACAAGTCTGAGTCTGATCTCTTTGTCTCCAATCTCCCTCATCAGTGGGGACTGAACTGATCTAGCAAATCAACCTCTGCCGCCACAGGCTTGTACATCCAAGACAAACAAGGACAAGTGATTCGAATCACAGCCGCGGCAGAACTAATTGATTAGGATGATCAGCTTACCATCTGTCATTTCATAATATCCTTTCACAAGCTCAGAAAGTAGTGCAGATGATACAATGCAGTTACTTAAAACACAGTTTAGGCTCCATTTAGATTAACATAGGAAGTGTGAATCATTATTTATTGCCATATAGACTGATGTAATAAAACAGCCTACTCTCCTCCTACACTGCCCAGAGAGATTCACAATCAGAAAATGTATACAACATAGCAAGACAATTAAATAAATAAATAAATACTCCAACAATGTTTTCCATTCGCTTTTAAAAAAGAAACATTTTTATGTGTAATTCAATGACTTTCTTGAATAATTCTGTCATTTCCCAATTTTACAGCAGAGTTTACACCTGGATGAGCTCTGGGACAGATATCTACTGTAACCACCCTTTATCTAACAATAGAAATCCCAGATATCCTCAGTTTATCAACTACAAACCAGCCACTATTAACCACTATACTGTTATATAGCTACATTTATACACAGCTGAATCTAATCATCTTAACCAGATACACATGTATGCATGCACACACATTCCTGAGCACAACGTAAATGGAATGAAGCAGGATACTCACAAGAGGAGAACTGCACCTTATCCCGTCTCTATTTTTCCCTCCAGACTTTGCAGGACAATAGCAGTGTTTTAAGCAAAAGAGAAAGGGGAAGAGTTGGAGAAAGCAGAAGGTCATTCCATTCAGAACTAAAAACCCCCGCCGGATGAGAAGCACAGCAAACGGCTTACAGAGAGAGAAAAGGAGAGAGACGAAGAGAGGGAGGGGGTGGGAAAACCAGACAACGAGTGAGAGGGCGAGAGAGGAAGAGCGAGCGCTGGAGCCAATGTAGGGGAGATATCAGGAATACAGTCAGGACAACAAGAGTAGGAAAAAACAAGAAATAAAGCTTGTAAAACCCTGTAAAACCTGATTAGACATCAGTTTCACATGCTGCATACAGACACCTTTCACAGGTTATTTAATTCTTTGAAACTTGAGTAAATTGGTTTGATTTCTTTCAAAAACATTGGGGAAAAAGGTAATGACTAACATGGCTAGAAAGGCCCCACAAATTGCGAGAAATAAGTAAAAGGTGACCTAAAAATTTGTTTTGTTTTTGTTTTTAAAAAGGGGGAAAAATTCATGTAAAATTATGAAAGAAAAGGAAAAATGTACAGAAAATAAAATGATACAAGTATATTTTTCTGCACTTTTTGTGTAATTTTCTCCTTCAGTGACATTTCACTACATGAATGGTTAGGTAGCTCTTTGCCCTTTCCCTGTGTTTTTGAAATTAAACCAATTTGCTCAGGTTTTAAAGGTTAAGGAGGCTGTCCTAATCTTGATATTTGGTTTCAGGACCATGGACAGAGGTTCACTTTTTTACTGTAAAGTGATTCATAGCAGGGATGTGTAATAAAAATATATAAGAGAGAGATACAGGGTAAAGAGTAAGAGAAAAATAACACAGCAAAAGGATAAATGTAAATATATGGAGTAACTGAGCCCTTGCAAGTAAATCATGTGACTGGGAGTCACACGAATCATTTCAAGTGAAATGTCTCAAGGACTTTTAGATCGACTTCCTGATCAAATGCTGATGCAGATCACTGCGCTGTTGTTAAAGAACTCAAGATAAAATTCAGCTTGCATGCTGGGAACATCAGGGTCAGGTTCAGGAAGAGAGCCTCTAATATGGATGTGTAGCTGTTGCCGTTACTCTCCTGCCTTCTTCAGCTTTATCATGTCTGAGTTCAGCTACACCCAGAGGAAACCACTAACTGGATGACTGGTTCCAGCATTTATGAATTTCTCAATTTTTACACCGACTTCCACTAAAACCTTCCAGTTTGCACTAAAATCCACCGTGTATGCAAATTTTCACTGGTGTTATATTTAAATAGGAGCACATGACACACTTGCAAATTCAAGTTACCACTGGAACCAGTGATACAACGGGCTGTGAGCTCCCTTTCACAAGCAGCAGCAAAAAAACAAAGCAGGGAACCCAAGGGAGAGGTCATGTTGAAGTGAAGAGAAACACTGCCACCTGCTGAACATTTGCCTAACAGACTGCAGGCAGTAGCTTCAGCAAGCTGTTAGAAATCCAATCTAAACCTAAATTAGAACAAGATGCACTCATGGAAGGAAAGGCAATTTACAAAAGAAGGCGTATTTATGGAAGACTGCAGATGTGACAGCAGTACTAATGAGATAGACACGTAATTGATTCAGGGTCCAGGTCAGCTGTACATAGAAAATAATCCCATGGCTCACAGGCAAAGAAAGGCTTCAGATATGAGTTTTAACAGTGTATCATTGGATTTCAGTTTTTTAAAACCTGTTTGTCATAGGCTAAAGATGAAAACGGCCTGCCTGAGGAGATGAGGCTTGCAGAATCAGTGACTTCTTTTAAATCACTTCTTAAAACCCATTTTAATTGACTTGCTTTTCTGTGGTGTTGCCTACTTTAATTCATTTATTTTAAGCTAATCAAGTTATACACCTTGGTTTCAGTCTCAGGATTAATACAGCTCTAGGCAAGTTGGATTTAAGAATTTTAAATACTATTTGATGCCGCTCAGAATTAGATTTAAAACCAATTTTACTATAACAAGGATGGGGGGAAAAAGGTTCATTTTGAACTGAATGAATCAACTACACAGGGTTAGGGACAATTTTTCCTGAGCATTTATTGTAACATTAAATATTAGATTTTTGTCTCGTTGCAAAGACGAGGGTAGAACAGAGCTGAGAAATATATGGCATTTGTTGCAAGTTTTACTGGCAATTTTGTGTTTCTCATTCTGCATGTGGGATTCTACTGACTTGATTCCCATTGTGCTGAGTTTGAAAAACTTTTTACATAAAATATACCATGTCTCATATGTATGGGCTTGTACCAGTTTCAGCTATTCCACAAAATTGTTGTTTCATAGCCAATTTAGTTGAATTTGCTGTTCTCCATGTCATCCAGGGTACAGTGACAGCTAGATAACAGACAGTGGACCCTCAGTGGACAGTGGTTCCTCTACACTGAGCATCTCAACCAGAAACACAATACAAGTGATGTTAGTTTCACTACCATGCTCTGCCTGATGTTAATGATTTATAAAACCCTGCCTCCCATGTCATAGTATTTTTAAGACTTTTGAAAGATTGATCCAACACATTTTTATAACATTTAGATTAATGAATTCAATGCCTTTTAAGACGTTTTAAGGATCTTTGGGAAGCCTTGTATCTATACACATGCTGATGCTGATCCATGTGTGTGTAACAGAGTGGACAAAGAATAAGATGCTCTAAAAGAGCCTGATGGTAAAATTATCCACATGCGTATAGTTATTCACTGTCATATTGAAGCATTACTCTCAGCTGCATTAACAGGTACTTAATTTTCTGTAGACGGACTCACACAGTGGCTCTTTTCTCACATTCTCTTAAATCCTCCTCCCACATATAGATTAGCTGTGGAAGGCAATGTTTGAAAAAAAAAAAAACAATCACACACACACACACACACACACACACACACACACACACACACACACACACACACACACACACACACATCCTTTCTCTGAGCTTTAGAGCAATTAATGAGTCAAAGCTTTGACAAAATACAATTTACTGCCTCATAAAATAAAAGGCCATGTATGGCAAGCAATTGTAGCACTGATGCGATTAAGATTTTAAGTTTTGTGGTTTAAACAAAATATTTAAGAGGTTCTGTATGACCAATGTCCTGGTGAAACCAATGGCAGCAGAGTCACGCTGGAGCAGGGATAGACTACCCAACTCTTCCTGTGGGCCACTCATGTAAAATGACAGGACAGGGTTCCTACAGCTAAAGGTTAGCTGTAGTTAGATTTCAGAATTTTTAAGACTTTTTTTACTACCATTCAGAATTCAATTTAAGACCTAAATCAAACAACAACAACTAAAAAAAAACACAATGACAGTAGTTACATAAGATTTTGGACAATTTTGCCCAAATATTTAGTGTAACATAAAATGTGACTTTTTTTATTTTGTGGGGAGAACAGAATTAGGAGATACGTGCCCTTTGTTGGCAATTTTGTTGGTGTTTTTGTTTCTCACTCTGCCTTGATTCTGTCGTGCTGAGCCTTTTATGCATTGCCTTTACTAGTTTTCTTTACCCCCAAATTTTGGTTAAATACCCAATTTTCGTTGAATCTGTACTACCCCACATTGTCCAGGCTACATCAACAGTTAGCTGGCAGACATTGGACGCTCTGCTCTGAGCATCCTGACTGAAAACAGGATTGTGTGTGGTGATCTCATTAATGCAAGAGGCATTTTGGAAATTATTTTTCACAATGCAGCGTAGGAAGAAAAATGATCCTAAAATCATACTTCATGTCGTTGTATTCTTAAGACTTTAGAAAGATTGATGTAGAATATTGTAATACCAATAAAGGCCATATTTTTACATTAATTAATTCAATGCCTTTTAAGGTCTTTTAAGGATCCACAGGAACCCTGCCGGAGGCCAGGGGCCAGAGAAATTAACAAACTTTATTAATATTTCTCAGTATACATAAAAAGTAAATTGCCTGTTTTGATCCTTTTGACATTTGCTGTTCTCACTCATCTTTGCCAAGAGGCAAATCCACTCACAGCAGCCCCATACAGCTCAGGTGTACACAGGGGTGTTTTAGGATTTGAGCACATTCAGGACTTAGCACGGACTGCTGCCCCCTGGCACTTCTTTTTTAATTAACAAGCTCTATTTTGGTGCTTTTTATGCAGTTTGGCAAGTACAAAAGAATCTCAGTGTGAATCAGTTCGTTTTCGCTGTGAATTAGAAAATAGTCAGCAAGCTACTCTGCACTCTGTTACAAGCCAGATTTGACCCCCCAAATGCAAGCTGAATAACAAAGGTCTACAGCATCTTAGAGGCACAGAAGCAGGTGTCTTAATGTAATTTTATGCATTTAAATGCCAACAGTTTGCTAAGACTACTGAAATGAAAAGCATCAGCTTTCAGTTGATATTGCACAGTATTTGATCTAAGAACAGGTTGCCTGACATCAAAACTGTATCAGAAAAGGTTACTATTCACTTCAGTACATTTCAAACAGATACAGCGTGATTTTACTTTTAAATGGCATTTACAGGTACTTGCTCCTGAACTGGATCCTGGAATGGGCCCAAGAGGGAACAATGGTGCAAAACTAAAAATTGAAAGTGTGGATGTCTTATTCCTGTATATTCTGTGGCCTGATCTTCACCACATAGGTAAATAGACAAAGCAAGCACTAAATTAAGAGCTGACAATATGTAAAAAGGAATGTCAAATTCTGGTGGGTGTAAAGCAGCTGGATATCAGCACACTTTAACTGAACTTGACAACAGACCAAGCTGCAGAAAATACACAACCACACATAAACAAACAATCAGACACACATCAAATATGTGGGTAGTTCAATACCCTAACCTTTTAAAAATACAAATTTAACATCATTCCTCTCCTGCTTACTGGAAGTGGTGAGCTAAAAAGCACACACATTCTCCCCCAGTCTATATTTAGTGGCTTTCAAATGGAGGCCAGAGGAATATATAGCCTGTCTCTGTCTCTGTAGACCCTGTCTGCAACAGACTGGGGCAGAGAGGTTTTGGGATGCTGCCAGGTTGAAAAGTGAAGAAAAATGGCCCTCCCAGGCTTTTCCCACAGCCTTTGACCTATATCACCTAATACAACCACAGAAGAATAAGTCCCCTTGGAAAGGAGAGTGCTCTGTTGTGAAGCTGAATGGAAGCCCAGTTTTCACGGTACCATTAGCATACGCTAGTTTGCTTTCCAACTCGACTGAGCAGACGGCGCTGCCCTCTCCTGGCTCACACTGGATTCTGAATTACATTAAAGAAGGAGGACGTGAGCTGAAACATGAGCTGTGCTGATTATCAAATGCCAGGGGACACTGGGAAATATATCCAAATATCTTGGTTGGCCTAAGGACCATGGTGAACACGCTTAACACACTTTCACCTTGGATCTTGGAACTAACAAAGTAAATCAAAAGACAAATACACTCTTGTGTTTACCAAAGACTGAATCGGCCCAGCCCTTATTTATCAAGGTTAAATTCTGACCATTAATGTCTTGCATCATAAGTGTGTTGTGCACTCACAGCTTGCACTTAGACAGAGTTCCCACACATTTTCATGGACAAAATTTCAAAACCATTCCATGACTTTTCAAGGACCCATATATTTTTTCTTGCCCTACTTGCCTGTAATTATAATTATAGCCTGCTGGCAAATATGGGGATAGAGCTAAATGCAGGGAGAAAATGAAGAAATGTATAGTTAGTAAACAAACAAACAAATCAATGCATGTTAGAGCTGCGTAATGTCGACAGCTTCAGAAAATAAATTACGGGTTACGTTACATTTCGCGGAAAATCATAAAATTCCACGATTTTCAAAGTCTTTCAATGTTTTTTTTCAACAATTAAGTGACTTTTTCAGGCCTGTTCTTTCCAGGTTTCCATGACTGTGGGAACCCTGCTTAAACTATAAAAAGCAATAAGTGCAGCTTAAAATTGTCCATATAAGAAGCTCCTGCTGCCCTTACCAGACTGATCGTTCATCATGCGTATGGCTTTAGCCTTGGCCAACTCCAGTGCTGTGACCCATCTCTGCCGCTCCACTTCCGTGCTAGCCTTCAGGTGGTAAGTGCGGCCGCCACTGCTCAGGACAATATTGCAAGCATCCTCTGTGTCGATGTGTGCCGTGGCCAAGTTGATTGTTCCACGACATGTATGGGCCATCTCTGCCTGCGTCCTGCAACGAAATACAAGGGAAAGAAAAACAAGAAAGAGCTAAAGACACTGTCCAACACTTTTTTTTTTTTTTACCAGTTAGAGTAATACAGGTAGGATAATACAGCTGACATTCCTATGGCCAATAAGCACAAGCAAGGAGGCAAGGAGGGACAGAGAAATGCCACAAATCATATGAATATGAGGCCAAGCAGTCGCGGGGGTACTTGGTTATTTCACTGAACACACTTTTCTGTAGCACAATTATCCATTCATGAAACCTAAACCTGTGTTAGCTAGTGTTAAACAAATTGGATGGTTTGAACTTCTAATTCACTCTGCATGGCCTGCCTGCCTGCCCTGCTGTGAGTGTGCTGAATTGTGGGTATTCTGTGTAGCCTCCACTAAGACCAACTGTTGCACAGTCAGTGGGCCACAGTAGTCTAGATAACAAGGCCATTGTCTGCCTCCAAGCCTCTGTAGCGAACAAAACCAAACAATGAATAACAGCATGAACAAAGAGACAACAGAGTGTGAAAGGTGGTAAAAAAAAAAAAGAGAGATAACGGGGAAGAGAGCCAAAGCAGGAGAGCAAGAGATTAGAGCAAAGGCAAGAGAGTGTTGCATGTACACCCACTGTGCAAGCCAACTCTATGGACTGTATGTGTCTGAAAACATCTCCCAATAAATCAACTGCAGCAAAAATATTAATAATGTTGTAAATCATTCAAAATTAAAAAAAACTGCAGATTTTTTTAAAGGAATACTTCATCCACAGAATGATAATTTGTATATGAAATACTCACCCTGTGTTTTGTTAAATTCTTGAAGACAACTTTGTTTTTCTCACATGCTTCAGAGAATCCAGAAAAGACAAATGCTCTGGATGAACAGGGCTCATAGGGTCCTTGTTTAACAACAGCAAAACTGCACTGAAATATCTGTTTACAAACTCTCACAAAACTCCTACAAGTCTCATTCATCCAGTCATATGTTCAGTAATTCCCAAAAACATGCATTTTTGCTTAAACCTTACTATTTAAAACACTTTTCCATACTAACACACCTCTGCAACCGCATCCATTAAGCAGAGTTCAAATGCACACATCTAATCAGGCTCTCTATTTGTCTGTGCGTGATAATGCTGATGCAGAAGTGTTTTAAATTGTAAGGTTTTAGTGAAAATGCATGTGTTAGGGAAATAATGATCACATGACTCGATAAATGAGACTTGGATTACACTGCACAAGTTGTGTGAAGTTTGTAAACAGATGTTCTGACATAGAAACATGGTCCCCTTTTACTGCAATTCATCAAGAACTTTCTCAGTTTTTGTATTCCTATTTCCTCTGCAGAGGCATGTGTGAAAAACGAAGTTTTCCTCAAAGATGAAATGCAATACGAGGTGAATAATTGCTTTACAGCTGTTCATTTTGTGGGCACAGTATTCCTTTAATAAATTCTACAGAAGGGATTTAGAAATGTTTGGATTCTGGATTGGATTGGAGCAAAGTTAACTATTTAATGATTTCGACATAACACGGGATGAGTAATTTATGTGCAAATTGTTATTTTGTGGGTGAAGTATTCTACAATTATGAGACAGTTATTCTACATGTACAGTTTTTAAATATGTTCTTGTTCAAACAGAATTACTACAACTAATATGATCAACTGACAAAAAGAAAATTCAAGAGAACATTAACATTTGTATGGTGGTAAGCTGGCTGCCTGTTTGTTCTGTCACGGTTAGACAAGCTAAGCTGCAGAGCAGGGATGGAACGGCATGTCCTTGAGAGAGCTGAGTGTATGCAGGTCTTCACCCCCAGCCACAGACAGCTGATTTTGCTGATTAACACCCTCAGCCAGAGAGCAGCAACTAATCAGCGAAATCACATGCTGTGTTGGTTGTTTCAAATTAAACAAACACATCCTTAACCCTCAGTGTCACATGATTGCCCATCCATACTCTTGGAAACTTTGAAGCATGCAGCCATGCAGTCATGTGGATGCTTCTGTGTCTGTCTGTGAGTGCTGACATCCATTCATCCAATGAGCCCTCACTGCCACGAGCAGCTGCCTCTCAGCAGTGCTAACTCTACACCAGATCCAGTCTTGGTTGACACTGACAAGGTGGCTGCCGCCTTATTAAGTCAGAGGTTGAAGTGTATTTATAAGTTCTGCCAGGCAGTGATTCCCTCACACTGCTCCTACTGGCTGGAGTCAAGTCTTGTTATAATGCCAAACCAGAACAAGCACTTCAGTGTACCGCTCTTCTGCTGGCACTCGGTGCACATCGGGTGTGCAGACGAGACCGCACTGGGGCCATGCGAAGCCGTGCGGAGGGTGGGCATGAACCCTCAACAGCCCAGTTTTCAGACTTGCCCAGCCCGAGCTCAGCTGCAGAGCCCTGTCTGTAAGTGGGTCAACAAACTGAGTGTGCTGCTGATGAGTAAGATGAGATCCGTTCTGATCGCTTCGGCCCTGTGGGAAGACGAGGCCATGCAAAGGCCGTGAAATATACAGTCAAGAAAAGCTGGGAAAAAGAGATCATAGGGGCATTAAAGAAGTATTTCACCGATAATATGAGTCCTCACATAAAACTGGTCTGTCTCTGCAGTTGGAACATGCAAATACTTCTGAAATTGGTGCAACATGACCAGAGAAAACAGAAAAAAGGAAGCTTTTGCTAAAGAGGTAGAAAACCTACAACTACCAGAATGCATCATCCCTTACCAGACACTCCCACTTATCAGACTGTGACTGCGACAATGGCGGCTCTTATTACAATTAAACAGTAATCTAAAACATGCTTCTGAAAAGAAATATGCAACTCAGTAACAGCCTCTTGGTTTTTATTTGATCAGCACTGCTTAGTTTTACAATGTGAACTCTGTTTTTTCAGCCTCCGTTTTTACTGTTCAAGAGGTAGCATGGCACTACTCTTGCTATAACAGCTAAACAGGACATTTAAATGTGTCCCTGGAAACACTTCCGGAGAGAGATAAACAGTGCAGTAACACAATCTTGATTAAATTTCAATCAGCACTGCCAAGTTTTACCGTTTGATTGGTTTTCCATCCGAATTACACGTGGGCGGGGGGGGGGGCGTGTCTCTTGATCAGCTCTTTACTTTTTGTCCATGCTGTTTGGTGGTACGGGTGGTGGGCAATACTAAAATGCAGAAATACAGCCTTTAGTTTGATCAACAGCCCAAAGAGCTGGCGAAACTTCACCAAATTACGTAACTCTACCAAATTACGTAATTTTTAGAGTTTACACCAAGGGGGGAGAAGGGAAATCTAGGCACTGGTTAGATGGAGGGAAGTTCACTACTGTTCATCTACACATACTACCCAAATTGAATTGATTTAAAGCTGGCTGAAAATCGGCAAAATATCCCTTTAAGGCAATAGTAAGGGAGAGGGCAATGGTGAGTGGGGGCAGCTGAAGCCACGATAGAGGGTCCTGCATGTTGCGCTGAGCCAGGAGAGAATTGCAGTGCGTTACCTGTCAGTCCCCTGTGCACATATCCTCATAAAACACAAATCCACCGATCTGGAGCATGTAATGACAGAACAGTAACCAGTGATCAACACAGAACAGACAGCCATAAGCATGAGGAGGCATACACAGACAGGCAGAGGAAATAGGACACAGTACCCACAGCATGAGAATGTAGATAGGTTTTGTTGTGGCTGGGGGCAGACATATCACAAGACATGGAGGAAGAGAGCCAGAGAAACACTGGGGAACATGGCGTGCTGAAGACAGAAAGGAAACATAAGACAAGAAAACCAAAGCAATGATACCGCAACATGAACAGCATGACATGACCTGGTGAAAGACTGAAACAGTGAGATGGTGAGAATGTGACTCCCTGCTTTTTTTAACATCACTCCGCTGCTCTCACCTTTGCGCAAAAACACGAAGACCACCCGGACAGGCCGCACGCAGAGACACTTCTATACGTACACACTGAGACCAACCAAGAGCCCATTAACAAGATTAGATCACAGCATTCACATCTCTTGTTCTAGTCTCTCTGCTGATGTACCAGCCTTGTAAACAGAGTTCAGGCCAGGCTTTACCCTCTAGCTGGGCCCAAGGTTGGCTAACTCACCACTCTCCCACCACACCTCCCTGCACCCAGGAGCCGAGTGTGCCAGCGGTAACACAAAAAACCTGACTCTCGAAAGCGACGCGAATGGTGCCAAACCCCCACTGAGCACTTAAATTGATACTATCTAGTTACTAACCTACAGCTGAGAAGGAAATGTGGCAAGCCTACTCTACTATGAAAGTCAAGGCCAGATTCACTGATATGGCAGCTCCATTAGCGCTCAAAGCTTTAATGCCATGTAATCTTCCCTAAAGTACCAAGCCGGATTTCCTTTAAGAGGTGAGTAAGTAGTGCTGAGAGTATTAAAACTTGGAGGAAAATTCAATTAAGAAATTAAAAATTAAAGAAGTTCAGCGAGAGAGAGATAGGACAAATATCTTGTCATGTCCTGGTGAGAACGGCTCAATGAGGCACTTTCGAGATGATTTAAACTAAAAAAGACGAGGCACAAGGCTGATGTGGTATGAAAGACAGCCAGCCTTGCAGTGTCAGAGCCAAGAGTAATCAATAACAAGTGCAATGTTGAATCTCTGTAAAAGTCATTACACTTTAACAGACGCAAGTGCTGAGTGTGTCAGTCCATCCACAGACTCAAAGCATCGATTATTGTCCTCCGTTGCCCTTTGGCTTCTCAGCTTCAAGTTAGAGAGCTGAGCCTTTGCTTTGACAACAGCAGGCCTTGGGAATGAAAGTGAGCCCTTTGGGTTATTGGCTAGACCTCTAATTGGCAGTCAGTCTCTATTGATTCATCAGAAATACAAACTGTTCTTTTAAAAAGGTCAAACAAATACCAAACACTGCAAATCAAACAACTGATGAATTCATGTCAGGCTAATCGGATGTGACGTGAGTCACATGGGCTTTTAAGTGCATCCTCTTATGATGGAGTTTAATCCATTATGAAATATCTATCCATCAAATCATACAGTATCATACACTTATCCAAAGTGACATCAATAAATCCTTTTTTTAAGGGAAAACCTTTAAGACCTGGACTGAAATCAGTTTTCCTGTTCCTGCATTCAGATGCCTTTCACATGCATTTAAAAGTCTGAAACAAAATTGGTTTGATTTCTTCTGAATACATGGGTAAAGACATAATGAGCAATTTGGCAAGATATATCCCATAAATTGCATAAAATTAGTGAAAGGTGACAAGGAAATTACCTGAAATTTAGCTGTGGAAGATTATTAGATATTATCCAAAAAAAAAATAGGAAAAAACGTTCAGAATAATAGCTCTTAATTATTTTCTTGTTTTTTTACTTCGCCTTTTTTTCAGGTAATTTTCTTGTAACATTTTGCTAATTTCTTGGGCCATTTCTTGTTTAGCTGAAGTCAAGCTAATTTGCTCAGGTATTAAAGCGTTAAATGTTAGAAAAGTAACGGTAACATGTTATTAAAATAGTGAGTGGCAGTAGTACAGGGCTATTCTCGTGTATTTCTCTGTGTATTCATCTCATAAATGTAGGACAAGATCTTTTTTTGCAGAAATTAATAATCACTTGACATAAAAAGAGGACAGTTTAATTAATGTGTTGCCACATTTGTCTGACTGTTTCCCTTTCACATCCATCACCCTCACAATAGCAGCGCAGATAGTTGGCCAGAGGAGGCACATACAGAAGCACACAAAGCCCAGACACACACAATGTGGTCTGCCAGGAAGACATCAGCAGAGGGGACAACTTGTGCGCTTCACTGCCTCCGTGCTCAGATGTCGACGGGCTACCTTTACTTCAGGGACGGCAATCGCCTTACAACATAATGGACTATTAATAGAGGGTAGAGGCAACAGGCGTCTTTCCTTTCACCGTGAGCTCAGGCTGGAGTAGGGCTTTGGCTACCATAGCTCTCTGTCAAATAGCTCTGCTGACAACAAAAGACAATAGGGTGTTGGGGCAAGACTTTAGCATGGGATAAAGGACTCTGAATGTAGAGCATGTTCCCTGTCTAATCTGAAAATTCATATTGTGAAGATGGCATTTACTGTATGACTACTGGAGCTGCAGGGAAGTATGAGTCAAAATTTTGCCTTATAGTCAGAAGACCAGACCCCCCCACCACCACCATACTGACAAGAATTCACTTTGCAGAGCAGCTTTTAACCCTTTGACACCTGGATGGACATTTCACAAGTATTCTAATACTTGAAACCTCAGCAATCAGCAAAATACAAGGCATTGATAAACGGTGACAAGAAAACAACCCGAAAGTTAATGTTTAAAAAACGAAAAAAAAGGACAGAGAGAGAGAGAGAGCGAGAGAGAGGACAGAGAGAGAGAAAGAGAGAGAGATCAGAAAATGATCAAAACGAGGAAAAATCTCCAGAAACTATATTTATGATAATAGGAACTACGTATTCAAAACATGTTACCCTATATATAATATTTCTTAATTTTTAACACTTTTTAGGTCATTTTCTTGTTTGTTTTTGGTTTTTTTACTTTCCTTTTTTGGTCATTTTCTTGTAACTTTTGACTCATTTCTTGCTAATTTTTGTGTCATTTCTCCTTTGTTGCTCATTTTCTTCATCCCATGTTTTTAAAAAAATTAAGCCAGTTTGTTCAGGTTTCACAGGGTTAAACAAGGGAGTGAAACCATTCCTGCGTCATAGCCAATTTTGCCCTCTAGCCTCTCAGTGAAAAATGACATATGAAAAGAATTATCATGGTGAAATTTGCATAGTGTCACGTTAATAATTAATATTACTGCAAGCATTTGCAGTTTGTTAACACATTAAGCTCGAAGTCAGATATTTTTTCTATCATATCTGATATGTGAAAAGACAATTTGCAATCTAGAGGGAAAAGCTTAGATGCACATTCATAATTTTTATCACTTCAAACAATACAGGTTGCATTAAAACATTAAGCCGGGAGGTTTTTATTTGAATCATGTCTGATTTGTGAAGGCACTTAAACTTAACAGTCACAGCTTTGACAAATAGTACTATTAGCAGAGGAGGGTTAACTCCAGTGGGGGCACCTTCATTCTGCTATGAACCATTTAATTAGAAAAACTGTGTCAGACAGGGTGAACAACTGTTGCAATGAATATTTCGTCTCTCCTTTCATGTGGACAGTGCATATACACAGGTGGTCAGGGCTTCCTGGTGTGGAATTATTAATTGCTTCATAGCTATCTCATGGTGCAAAAGATCTAAATGTTGAATCTATTCATGAATTAATATTTTGGACAATTGAGATACTTTGGCACTAAACATAATTTGAATGAAAACCTTAGCCAAGGGCAATCAGACTCATACAGTGATACAGCATTTTAATGTTGACAAAATCACATGGAAGTAAGCAAGCTTGTTGAACATGCAACAGCACAGAAATGACAGAAATGAAAAGTATCAAGCTCTTGCATCGCTAAATAATCAAAACCCTGAAGAGGCTGGCTCAAGTGGAAGCTCTGAAAATGCTAGAAAGTGGCCACTGACGTATTTTCAGAATCTGAATCAGAATAGTTTACTGATGCCTGGGGGAAACTGTGGTTTGTTATAATTGCTCTGATGCCAAGCACAGAGAATTTGAGAGGTAGAAATAAGAAGTACTTAAAAATATAAATAAATATTTGCAATAAGAAATAATGTTGACACTAGTATGTAAACTATCTAGAATATAAAATATGTGAAATGTGCTGAGTATGTAAGCAGTTTAAAAAAAAAAATATATATATATATATAAAAAAAAAAAAACACTAAAGCTGGAAGTATAAAAAAAGTATAAAAAATAAACCTGTGTGTGATGCTACATAGAACAATACAATATATGCATAAGTAGGAATAAGAATAAGAAATATATACAATATGTTAAATATACATATAAGAGTGGTTAAATATACATTAAATGGTGGGAAGAATATTGCTCAGTTGAATAATTGCACAAAAAGTACTGCTAGTAGAATTGTTGCACCAATTATTGTACAGTTAAGACTAAGGTTGCAGCAATATGCAGGTGATAAGTTATAGCATAATAAGAAAGTTGATGGTTATCATACAATGTTCATTTTCTTATCTATGATTTTGGAAATAAATAAATAAATAAATCCGCTGAACAAATACTGCTCCAAATGTCAGGATTGGACTTCCTTAGAGTAGACCATGTAACCATTCATTTACCTGCTAGTAAAGTTGTGTTACCATTAAACTGACAATAAATATGTTGTTGTTGTTGTTGTTGTTGAAAACTTAATTAAGATTTGTTTTAGCTGTTCAATCAACAAGTTTTAAATACTCAGTTAAAGTTGCTCTGATGACCCATTGCAGTCTAATCAGATGTTCATGACCCTTCAAAATATGCTGGACTATTCTGTTTTGAGATAAACTGAAAGTGTTATTGCTGGCTGAAGGACTGAATATTTGTCATGCTTTATTGTGCCTCCACACCCACACCTGTGGAAACACGAGTCCCTCGCTAGAAGCACATGAGCCACAGGTGTTAGGCTATTGTATTGCTAACATTAGCTCACAGCTAGCAACTGCGTGAGCATAGTGATGACAGAGTGATAATGACACTGAATGACTTGGGTCTGAGTTGATGCAATGAATGAATGGATTTCGCAAAAAAGACATGACGTTCAAAGGGCATAAAAATTGAAAACAGTGACAATGACATAAAAAGATTCAACTGGGATGTCAGCTTTACTAAATACGTGTTTAAAATCGTGTTTCTGTCACAGAGGAGCAGACAGCTGGAGCTTACTGTCGCCGATTGAGGCAAGCGGTCTAGCGTTAGCTTAGTTAGCAAACGACGACGCTGAAGTTAGCTTTCGATTCAGCAGTTAAGGGGAGAGCTGAGGGGGATGTTAGTTGCAATGCTTGCAGACCGACTTTTAGCTTTCTGCACCTCCTATTGTAGTGAACGCATGTTAGACATTTTAAGTGAAGCCTATTATTATATGCGTGATAATGAAATAAAGGGAAGTTTCACCACATTTTTCACATCCACACCAAACTGAACCAGGTCTCTCTCGAAAACCACACTTGAATAGTTCACATCTTGACTGGATTATCCAAGACAGGCTAAATGTGAATTAAAAGATAGTTTCAGATATGTGAAATAAAAATATTATTAGTATAAATGCAAAAAAGGAACGAAATCCCTATATATATTTATATATATATATATAGCAGGAAAAAAATCTCCTCCTTTGTTTTTGTTTTGACATGTTTACAAATACAAATGCATAAAGGTTTCACTATCTAAATTTGTGTTTAAAATATTGTTTGGCTTGGCCTCTCTGGGATAATATAGTCCACATCGGATTTATCTAAGTATTGTGGGTTTTTAATCTAGACCTGGTCCAATGTGGTCTACATGTGGCAAAACACTATTAGATCTCCCTTTTACGCATTTTCAAACATAGAATAAAAGTTTCACAAATCTAAAAGTGGGTTTCAGACAACTCTGAGGCTTCACTTAAAATGTTTAACATGCTGTCGGGGTGCAAAAAGCCGAGAGTCGGTCGTTAAATACTGTAAATTACATACCCCTTAAACTCTCCCCCAAACGGCTGAATCGGGAGTCACAAATCGGAAGCCAACTTCAGCGTCGTTAGCTAACGTCTGTATCAAGTGTCGCCACATTTCTGACATTTTAATGAGTAAAAAGCCTTGCTGCTCGTACTTCTGTGTGTGTGACTGTCTGTGTCGGTGTCCTTTCGCAACTCACAGTCACTGAAAGTAAAACGTCAACGTGTTTGTCGCTGACAGCTTGAAGTAAACAGACGGCTGACCGTTGACAGCTAGCTTTAGCCTGATGCTAGCCAGCTGAGCAGCCAGCTGTAATGATGCGCCGACACAGACTCGCTGAGCGCCCAACTGCCGTTTATTTTGAGAAATACTGCACACTGTTTCGTAAAAATTTACCTGTAATATGACAGCAGGCCGTTGCTGAGGACAAACCATCGCCGCTGGTATCCTTTCAAGTAGTTGGTCCATTTAAAAAGCCAGCCTTTATAAGTATCCGACCCTGGTGCCGGGGCCGCGGCAGAGGCGGATGCCGAGCCCTTCCCTTGCTCGCTCATCCTCCACTCCGCCGCACGCCGAAGGATGCAGGATGAACAGCGGGGACACGGGCACTACCCCACCGGCACTACCGGGGCAAGGACGTCGGCACTGACGAATGAGCTCGACAGAGGAGGGTCCGATCCGGGGCGAGAGAAACCACCGTGAACCCCGTTCACATGACGCCGGAATGGACACTAAAGGAAGGACGAGAAGTGATGCCAAGACACTTTGCTGATGCAGACTGCAGAGGATTCAGAGCACAGAGCCGGACTGGATAGATTGGAAATCCCTCACATGGACTCCTTGTAATCTGATAAGGCTGCCACCAAATCAACAGTTATTTCCACGTCGACAGTGCCAAACAGTTTATGGCAGTAATTTTAGGAGGGAGCGGCTGCTGACCCGGTCATTTATGGTGTGTGGATTTAAACGGGAATGGCCGCTCTATCAATTGAAGTCTATGATTCAGACCTGCACCACGTGATGTTGTTATCTAAACATTCCTAAACATTTGACATGCGGTTTGGCTGCTGAATTTAAACCAAACTTGTCAGGTGAGTTATCAGAGGCAGAAATGACTTTTAAATGCAAACATTAATGCACTCATTGATAACAGCTGGTGAAGGAAGTATTCAGATCATTTACTTAAGTACAACTAGGCCTACCAATACCACAGTGTGCACATACTTTTAAAAGTAAACGTCCTGCATTAAAATGTTACTTATGTAAAAGTAAGTAAGTATAATAAGGAAAATGTATTTAAAGTATGAAAAGTGAAAGTATCCAGTTCAGAAATATCTAAAAAATGAAGAAAAAAAAACCCCAGAATTCAGAACTATTACAAAAACATTACATTAAACAATTACCGAAGTACACAATTCAGACGGAAAAAAATCTCCCCCCAAAATTAAAAACTATAAAAAGGGGAAAAAAAGTAAAATTACTTAAGTGTTTATTTAAATAGCTGACAAAGTACCTATTAAAAAAACACACCCCAAAAGACTCAAAACTATTTAAAAAAAGAGCAACAAAAAAACCCAAACAAGCAAACAAGACAATAATTACATGTTTATCAAAATAGTTGCTAATTAATTTTCTGACTATCAGCTGATTGATTAATCGACTGATAATATCAGCTGTACTTGTATAAACTATTGGGCAGTTTAATCTGAACAAAACATGATATTTTATTAACTCTTCTTATGTTTTTTTTTATTAAAAAATCTTAATATGTAAAGTGATTAAAGCCTTTAGATAAATGTAATGTAGTAAAAAGTATAATATTTCCCTCTGAAATGTAAAGTGGGATGAGAGGTTAAGTACAAGTACCTGAAATGTTTCATTGCATTATCACACAGCCAACTTAAATAAAAGTATGTCAGTTATTCTAGTTGGTAGAGCAACTGATCAGTGTTATTGACTACAATTAAGAATGCATGTTAAAGAATCTCTGATCTGATCTGTTGTCTGATTTGGCTTCTGATAACATCGCTTTACCACAAGATGGCAATGTTGTCAAAATGATTTCGATGTGGTGTAACTGTTTCACAGAGACTGAAAAGTGACCAGAGTAAAGGTTGGTGTTCTCAAATGCATTTAATATTTCATCATGTGTCAAAAAGAAAAAAAATACTCACAGTACTAACACAGTAAAAATAAATACAAGTAACGTTTCTGATAAAAAACTGTAGCCCTTTTTATTTGGAAACGCACACACAGACAAACTGATGAGAACTCATGCTACACACAGTTGCTGCTACATATTTCTTTTTTTTTAACTAGGAAAAGAAACCTAACACAGCCATCTGCCCTGATTTGAGGGTTCAACACTACATCGTGGAGAGAATCATGAGCTTGTGCTCTCATCATGCCAGTGAAAAACAACCACATTCACTCCACTCAGCTGCTCATTACAGTGTCAGAAAACCAGGTATTACAAAAATTAAACACGATATCAAATTTTCACATCAGTGCAATTAAACCCTGACCCGTTGGCTCTACCAACAAAAGCATGCAAGTCAATTACTCTATGAATCACTCCTATATACAACAGGTCTGCTTACTCCCAGTGCAGCCGTAGTCACAAACTACCTAACTAGGCCTAATCAAATGAAAAAGCAACTGTTAATCTCACGACATTACCAATTAGATACTATTCAAATACCGATATGAAAGCTTTATTAAGGATCCCTGTGTGTCTGTGGTGCACTCATGGGGTGTTTTGTTTTTGGAAGTCATTAAGCTTCCTTATTTCTGCAAGATATCTGAGCGCAAGTGGATTACGTTTACTATAAGTGAGGCATTTTTTATATAATATTGTGGTACATAGAGTCTGTCAGAACGTCCCTGTGAGATTTTATTGCTCCCTAATCCAAAGCTTCTACATCTGCTCTTATCTTGCCGTGTCTGTCCTCTGCTTGCCTGAATGTCAGCTATCAAACTAGCCTCCCTCTGCGCCCCCAACCCCCCCACATTCTCTCTCTCTCTCACACACACACACACACACACACATACATCTACACGTCCACATTGCATGTACAGGTTCTCGTTTCAGGCTCTGCAGCCTCCTGCAGGCCCCCAGTTCCCTGGATTTAATGTATTCATCAGAAACAGACACTGAGTGAGGGGAGGGAGCAGATTAAAGCCCCACAGTACATCATGATAGCGACTGCAGCATTTTTTGCTGCAAGACAACCTTAAAACCCCCTTCGTCTGAACAAACAGCTTTCACTGTAGGCAAAGTTTGAAAAGGGGACAGGGGAAGAAAAAAATGCAAGCTACTTCTCAGAAAATTAAACACCATCGTATCATATACATTTCAAGATATTCCTCCTAATAGCTATTTTTTGCTCTGTCTTTTTGACTATCAAGCCTCAAACAAATCCATATGAGTCAGATATGAGCTGTTGAACATACTTAATATGACAAATTCAAAAGGAAGACTCGATGATATTGCTGCCTCTCCATTTTGAGTCTCACCAACACAGCTTCCATCCTGTCAGGCCCAGCTACAGCCACGAGACAACCCTCAATAAGACCTGCTGCTGGGTAATCTTGGGAAGCACAGCCTCAAATGAGTAACTGTCTAGTTCATGTGAGAAAAAAATAACTGTGCTATGCTATTGGTTTTCGCTTGCTTTCTCTTCTACTACCTCCTTCCTTGCATTTACACTTTTGGCAGAATCTGACAAGGAAGTGGTTGGATGACCATGTTTGAAATTTGAGTGTCTTTTACAGCGCAAGAGTCTAATAAACCTCATTATGAAAAATCAGCTCAGTAAAGCAGGAGGCCACAGGGTATTTTTCCAGCCATTTAGATAAAAAGTCCTTTTTTCTCCACTGCCGCTCCACTCCTGAGGTGAGAGGGGTGGAGGGAGCTCTCTGGGTCACATGATGGCACAGCGATTCCTCTGTAGCGCCCCCTGGAGACGGATGGATGTGTGGTTCTGGCGCATGCCCCGTGCCACGGCGATGCCCAGCAGCTCTTTGAAGAGCAGGACTACGTGCCAGTTAAACTTGGCAGAACACTCCACGTAACCGCACTTCCAGGTCTTCTTCACCAGGACTGATACCGCCCTGCGAGGCATAAAGCGTTGCCGCTGCAGATCTCTCTTGTTGCCCACCACCAGGATTGGCACCTCACTGCTGCTGCCTTCCCTGCAGGAGCATGTAAGAGGTGGGAGAGAAAAAAAAGGTTCATTTCAAAAATGCACAGTTATCATTTTGGTGTTGGTCACAGTGGTTGGCTGGGCGTGTGCAAGATGTCTGTGTGCAGTTTTTCCCTTCCTTCTGAGGTGTGCGGGGGTGGACTGGAGGATTAGAGCTCACAGGCTCAAGGGGCCTCCCACCGCACTCTGCAGCAACTGGTTTACAGCATTATGAAGTGTGAAAATGTATGGCAAGCCAGAGGTAGGAATAAATTAGTGACTTGAGACTTGTATGCTCAGTCCCACAGTGTTAATAAAAAACAACAACATCTAAGAGGACATCCCCACGTCCAACCATATCCAGTGACACCTGATTGGTGGTGGTTTGGAAATCCAATTTGACGCTCTTCTTAAAGGTCCAGTGTGTAGGATTTAGAGATATATTGTCAGAGATAGAATATAATCCGAGCTGGCCTTCAACGTCTTTTGACTTCAAATTTAGGTTGTGATGGAGGCTGGCCCAAATTTAATGCCAGGACAACATCTATTGCAAACATCAATTTGATGTAGAATGCTGACAGCAGATGAAATCTAGATATTTTTGGTTTTTGGTTGTGTTGTTAAGTAAAAAAAAATACAACATCTTCCAAACGTCTCATGCCAGCGCCACCTTGACGTAAAATTTAGTTGTAAGGCAAGAAGAACAAAACCCATCATCTGCAAAATGTCAGAATATTAATATCCACACAACATGATATTATATCATCATTAGAGATTTAAAATATAGTCTACCCAATTTTTATTCCAACTAAGGTTTAACTAGGGATGCACAATGTTGGATTTTTTGCCAATATATAACAACTCAATATCCCCACCTAATTTTGGCGATCATTAAGTCTCATCTGTTGTGGAATTAACATCATATTATGCATACTCTTATCATGATGGCCCACCAGCAGATAGAGACTTGAAATTCAATGCTTTTCAATATAGATAATATTCATTTATTGTGCAAAAAAAGAGAAACACTTCAACTTAAGGTTGATGTTTTGTACATGTTCACTTTGTCAATAAAAATCTGTCATATCAGCAGAAGCCAATATCTACCGATACTGATGATGTGCCAATATTATCGTGCATCCCTAAGATCAACATCTGTCCGATATAAATGTCCACTGTCTCTCTGACATAATTTTGATGTGCCAGCATCAAACCTTAGAATGAGCCCTTTTTATCTACAAAGGGTGCAGATATTCATCTGTGGAGTCTGACCTGTTTCTACAGATCGAACAAACCAAACACTGGCTCTGGATAGGGCCATTTGCATTTTTGCTAAGTCACTGTAGTTAGCAGCCCATCCATGACAAGCCAAACAATGTCAGAAGAACACCGATTGTTTAATGTGACACTCTTTAATAAATGTTTTTACTGGTTTAAATCACATACATTTGTTTTGAAGAGGAAGAGACCTCTGCAGATAATTTAGCTTCTGGTAAAAAGAATGAAAGCTGAATGAATCCTAACCAGGAGTTCACGGTTCATGGGAGAAGTTGGCTGCAATCTGCTACCTTCACCACTATATGCCACTAAATCCTATACACTGCTCCTTTAAAAAGAAGATGTTTAAGGCGTTTTCAATAAAAAAAAAAGTTGCTGGAGGGAATCCTGGATTAGATTGTAGAGCAAATACCATGAAGGAAAGAAGGCTCATTATGTAAATCGGATTTCTTACAATGAGATTAATTTTTTACTTCGAAGGCTTTCTGTTTGGGTGGGTGCCAAAGTCAGGGGAACTTTTATTATTGTTTTCTGAGATTCTTTTTTTTTAAAAAATGATAATAGCTCAAGCTGAATATTAAATCAGGTACATTATGACACCTGAAGGAGCATCGACATGTGTGAGACATCTGCCGACTCACTTAGCTCAATGCCAGCTGAGGTATAAATTGTTAAAGCTGCTCAGCAATGTATCGCTTCCTCTTATACCGAATAAAAGTTTCTTTTTGTTACATTGCGCCTCATCTTCTGACAAGGCTTGCATGCTTATGCATATTTGCACGTCTGCCTCCACAGATGGGCAGATCGCTCGACAGAGAGAAAAGACAGTACAGTACAGTTTTCAAGCTCCTGTAGCGAAGTCCAAAAAGATGAAGGGTTAAAAAAAATAAACATTGCAGTAATCATCTCACTTTTCTCCTTTTCACAGGTTGTGCTCACGTAACAGTCTTAAAAATATCTCCTCGCATATCTGCTCCAGCTTGAGTATTTTAGCAGAATGGGATGTACTGTAGGAGTGTGTGTGTGTGTGTGTGTGTGTGTGTGTGTGTGTGTGTGTGTATGTTTGTGCATCTGTGTGTGAAATTTGAGGGAAACTGCAGGAGCGATAGACCCAACACTGTCATAGTGTTCACTGAGCAGAAGGTATAGGTTTCTGTGGAAAAACAACTTTATTCTGATTTTGAACTTCTTTTGTCAGCAGAGCTTTGCAGAGTATTTTAAGAATATATTTTCAAGTAAAACAAGCACATTTTTTACAGGTAACATCTACAGTACAGCCCCCTTACGCTGTAACAGCCTCCATTATTCATAATTTCAGTTTGTTTCTGTTCCTTCTCCCCTCTTTTCTTTGCTTCTGCAGCCTGGCCTCAGAGGTCTGTCCTATGATTACACATTTCTTCTGATTTCCATTCACCCATTCTTCCCCAGCTGCTGGTGATAATGGTTTTCTGTCATGGGCCATAAACATTCATGGCAACACATTTGCAGCTGCAGGAAGATAGGGATGATCTGTGCAGTTGCAGTTTGGTCATGTACAACATAGATGCGCAAATGAGGCCACTCACTATACTCTTTCAATATGTAAATATATGCAGGTATGCCAACAGCAATGATGACAGACCAAGTGATGCCTTTTCATTGGTCTTTTTTTCCCCTCACTAGTGTTGGTTTCCTTTCTGGCTCTTGTATTAGTTCAAAGCCAGCCAGGAGACCTTTAATGTATCTCCCAGTGGTTTTCAAGTTTCCTCTTTTTGCTGCTCTGACCAATAAAACCAAAAAATATCCTTAAAAAATAATCTTTATATCACTGTGGCTCTCATGCAGCAATGCCAGAATCAAATGTCATTACCAAACTGTCATGATCCATGGAGGGGTGTGCAGAATTAAAAAGATATCACCACAAGCAGACGATCTATCACTGTCACCTTGTCACAAACGTGTAATTGTACAGCTTTGTGGCAGGGCTGTGAAATTGCATGCTGTCTCCAGATGGATGACTAGGTGATGTCATTAGAAATCCCCAGCGAGGGCTAACAAGCTGTATATCAGTCTGTTGTTGATGCTCAGTAACAGTCTGGCCAGCTGAGAGCGAGCGTGTGGTTGACCTCACCTGTGCTCCACGATCTGCTGTCTGATCATCTTGACGTATTCAAAGCTCTCCACGCAGCAGATGTCGTACACCAGGATGTAGGCGTTGGCATTGCGGACACCTCGGCAGCGCAAATCCAGCCACTCCTACAGGACAGACACAGAGAGAAAAAAATAAATGAACAAATAGATACACAAATAAATGTACAATGTAACAGATAAAGAGCATTACCTAGAGAATTTTTAGCCATGCTGTAAGCAAGTTGGTCCACTTACACTCAATAACTATTACATGGACTGCTCAATATTTGGCACAGATATCCATGGTAGCCAGAGGAGGAATTCTACAGACATATATGATCCCCTGGCTTTTCCTCCAGTGCCCATTAGATTGATATTTGTGATTCAGGGTGAAATGTCTTGACAAGTATTGGATAGATTTCCATAATAACTGGAACATGCCATGTCTCCAGTCCCATTGCAGGTGGAAGGGAGGGGGCAAACTCAAAATGTCCCTTGTTGATTCCTCGCCACTGTTATATGCTTTTTGGCTAATATAATGTTTCCTTCCACTTCGTTTTTGGTTAATACATTAATAAAAATTTGATCACAAAAAACCCCCAAAAAACCCATTGCGCAACCAGAACTAGAGGGACAGTGCTTTTATTTTCCTCCGTAGCTGTTGGTAGCTATCCCCAGTTAACAAACAGTAGCAATTAACTTCTTTGCGGTTACTGTCACCAGCAGTGAAAATTGCATGTGGTGGAATGACGGAAATAACTGCAAAAAACAAAATGCTGTGTCCTGCATTATTTGTAGTGCTTTGGCTCTAAGGAAAACAAACAGCGATCCAGGTATTTTTGCAACAACGGTAAAAATAGAACACCACTTGGAAACATGGATACTTCAACCCAAGCTGTACTTTTTGTTTTGCCTGGGACTAGACCTTTGAATCTGACCACTCCACTGAGTTCAAGTTGACTGTGTAACGAGTTGACAATTTTGTCTGATACCAGGCAAGGTCTCCAGCAACTGGTTAGGGAAAATCAAATTTCCCCCACGGAAATCAGAGTGGATGCATTGTAAGAGTTAAGATTGAAAAGAAGTCTAAGAAGTTGACATCTGACCCTGCGTTAAGTCCCACCCCTCAGCACAGACTGGCCAATCATAGCGCAGCATTAGCCAGCTCCAACAAGGGTCTGACAACTACAGCTGTGCTCCATAGACTCTCATGCAAGAGTCTCAGATTTCCGTCATTTTCAGTCTTACATTTTGTGGACATCGAGCTAAACATTTTGCAAGGGACACATGTTAATTACCCAGAGAATCTGTGAGGAGATAAACGTTTCTTTCCAATTCCAAAACCAATATCAAACCCTGAAAAGTGTAGGGTTTGTGAGCAAATGTTAGGTAACTAGCTGACTTTGCTAATGAATGTAAACATACGCTAAATGATTATAACAGTGAAAAACAACCTACCCAGCTTAACAGGAATAGTGGAGGGAGCACTGTCTGATATCAGGTGACTTTTTGTGTAACATATGGGTCTTATACAGGGGGTTCACTTCCCTTTGGGGATCCTCAGAGTTACTGCAGAGGGGCCACCAAATCATTGTCTGAATTTTTTGTCTGAAATTACACATTAATATGAGTTCAATGTATCATTAGTAAAGATAAATTTCCTTATTCATGAGAAAAAAAGAATAATTGACAGTACAGAACATCGATGATAGGTCGATAGCTCACAGCTGGATAGAACTGGTTGCAGTATTATTATACGCTGCCAGACAGACGGACAGCACCTACTACATCTGTCTGATATGTGCACGGGCAGCGTCACTTGAGAACGTGGTGCATCCACATGATACGCTGTCAGGTTGAAAGACTGCCGGTAATGTCACAATATAAGGAGCGTGAGGGCAGGTGGGGTGGGAAATGAATGAGTCCTACAAACAGACTGTGATGTTTTTTCTACATGTGCCTCCTTTCCCTAATCCTAACCATCTGTGCCAGCATGTGCATTTTGGTGTGGGTTGCCATGTGCTGTTGTTGCTTGAAAAAAAGGACATGCAGGATTATCTCACCATGTGCATTTGTTGACTTCATGGTAGCAGTATCATAAATAGTAGACGCAGAAGGATACCTAACAGGTAATATGTAGATGCGGAAGCCCACTGACAAAGCAGCAATATGTGAAGAGTTGGGATGAGAATGTGTTGGTTTATACATGGCACTTTAGGCCACTCGCCACATTATTGTACAGGCCTAATATAATATGCAACTCCATTTATACGGTATTCGCAGTGGGGGTCCCTGCTGCGTGTTTCTGATTTAGTGCTAATTAGCAAGTGTTAGCATGACAACATGCTAAAGGAAGATAGTGAAAATTGAAAATATTACTTGTTAAATCACATTTACTTAAGTGTCTTTTACACAATGATAAAGTCAAGGTGAGCATGTTAACATGCTGGCATTTCCATTTAGCTCGAAGCCCCACTGTGCCTAATGACAGCCTTATAGTTCCACCAGCTTATAATGGACTGACTTATAGAATGCCATAACAGAGAGCAGCTAACTGAACAGTGTGTGGCATGTGCTCTGTAATTATTCTTGAGCACTTTGGCTAAAAGTCATAGTGCCTGCTGCGTAGCCTCGGTGAAAAAGTGCAGTGTCAATGAAGTCGTGGAGCTCTGGAGGTCCCACAGCCAAGAACAAAGTCATAAAACATGGTGACCGTCCGGCAATAAGCACTGCATGTTCAAGGACAATGACGATCTAGCTAATGAGACATATTGTTACGGAGCCCTCCATCACCAGGAGGAGGAAAAGGAACTCATGCTGGTGTTTAGCGGTCATTGCTGCTTGTTCTGAGCTGTGTGATGCCGTGCACATGCAGCAACACTTGTTTGATGGTAATGAGGCTCAAACTGTAATTAAAGCACATGGCACAAGTGGGCACATTTGCACCTTACTGGGGAACAGTTGCTTCAATAGAAACACAGTGACCCATTCTTCTATTCATGCTGTGTCTCCCAGAGCTCTCACCATCCCACCACCACCACCCTCACCGCCTCTAACAGCATGCAATGAATATATAAGCATTTGATCTGATAAAAGAGGGGGAGGCAAATAGAGGAACTTCAGGGGGTGGGAAGAAAAGATCTGCTGAGGGAATGAGAAAACAAACGCAGCCCTGAGAAAATGTCGAGAAGATGAAGAAAGAAGCAGCGGATCAAGGGATGAGCAGACAAGGTGTCAACATAACCTCTGGTGTGCACGCACACTGCTAATGAAGGGTCAGGAGACTCTGAGACTGGAGGCAACGGTTTTTGCAGTACAATTCAGTACTATTCAATCTAATGTAGCAGGTAAACAGTGAATACTATTAGCTACATTGTGTGCAAGGCACAGTCAGACTGTGTTTGTTAGAAGTTTAACATAATAATGTCATCATTTCAATACTTTATTACAGAGGAATTAAGCCCTTTGAAACCTGGATCGACATCAGTTTTCTTGTGCTGTGTTCAGATGTCTTTCATAAGCTTTTGAAATCTTTTAAAAACCTAATAAAATTGGTTTTATTTCTTTCAAAAACATTGGAAAAAGGCAATGAGCAACTTGGTAAGAAATGTCCCGCAAATTTCTGAAAATTTGCCAATGCAAAAAGAGAGAGAGAGAGAATGTGAGAAAATGATCAAAAAGCAGCAAAAATGTCAAGAAAACTGCACCGTTCACATGTACATGAAACACTGCTGGATGGCATCAGGTGAGAACGCAACCACACAGAACCACTTGCGTTGTTATTAAACCCCAGCGGGTGGCTGGAGAGCGTCACTTGAGAACGTGCCCTGATGAAACCTGTCACAAGTGCACGAATCAGGCAAGATGGCGACAGGTTGAATTGCTGTTGGTAATGTCTTAATATAGGGAGCCCAAGGGCGCCTATAGGGTGGCTGGGGTGGTGGATGATTCTCACAAACAACCTTTTAGTGCGGTGTTTGCTTCCTATCTAAATGTGATGTTTTTTATCTCCACCTTACCATATGCCTATTTCCCCTAATCCTAACCATCTCTGCCAGCATGTTGACTGTCCAGCATTGGTTACCATGTGCTGCTAACATAACTACGTGCATTTGCTGACATCACAGCAGCGGCATCCCAGAGCGTAAACAGCAGACACAGAAGGATATCTAAATTGTAATAAGCTGATGCAGAAGTCCACTGATAAGGCAGCAACATGTGACAAGTTTGGATGAGAATGTGTTGCTCTTTCATAATGGTGGTCCACGGGGAAAATGCTATTTGGGCGGCAGGGGATTTCACTGCAAGTGGCCACTGGGAAAAATTGGCTACAAAGCTGAGTTGTGTTCCTGGGGAAAACAGGGCAGCAGCTTTCCTGTCTCTCTCCCCAGGTAACAAAGTCTGCCTCACAGCATCTCTGGAGCTCATTAAATTAAACATTATCTATGTTTAATGCATGCAAGATGTAGCTGGAGCCATGAGCAAGATAGCTTGGCTTAGCATAAAGTCTGGAAGCAGGGGGAAACAGCTAGCCTGACTCTGTCATGGTCAGGTGAATTTTTTTGCCAAGTGCAGGTAATAGTCATCATTGCAAAGTTTCCAAGCAACCAGAGGAAACTCCAGCAAGTCATTTATCTAATTCTTGGCAAGCAAATAAATGAGCACATTTCCAAAATGTTATTTAGTAGTTTGATTTCCAGCATTTGTTAAGTAGATTTGTTTAACCTTGTGACTATGTCATTGTATTTGAGGCCCTTCTGATTCCCAGGGCATGAACTAACGATTGTCAACACCCCTTGGAGTGAGATTCGCTGTATCAATGCCAAAGGCAGCCTTTGACATCTTTATGAGATGCTCCGGGCTTTCAACTAACTCCAACGAAAAATCAGTTTGTGACAACAGACCTACTTGAGGCTAAGAGGAACTGACGCAGTATAAGGCATGAAGAAGTCAGTGTAGGGCAGTAGGGGAGGTGGATTGGTAAAACCAAACTCAACTTTTATCCAGTGTTGTTTTTCTGAAATGTTTCTCAATTCCTGTACAGTCGTTACTCAAGTGACGTACTGACATCAAATTACTTTACTCAACTACCATCCTTAATTAGGACAAAAAAAAGATCTTTTTTTTCTAAATCAAACCAGGTAATTACACTGTCTAAACTTAACCACAACTGTTTCAAAAAAATGACCATTTCATACAATGTGTTTCAGCTGTGCATCACATAGATACACTATGGGGTGGCCCATAATGTCGCCATCGCACGCCGAGGGGCGTGAATAAACATCTGCATTCGATGACCTGGGAATAAAAAACAGTTGTGTATTTGTGTCTGAATTCAGAGTCTTGGGTACATCTCTTTTTGAAAAAGATTTAATCATTACTCTGCACATGTCGAAATATCTTTCCATCACACACATAGAATTTAGACACAGATATAATCCCATATGTTACCACTGCTGAGGCAGTTTTTTTCAATATGCTGTCGTGATTTTCAAAGCTGACCTGTTTGACATAGCAGATAATTTAGCTTTGTGTTTTTTGACTGATGCACCTGCGCCTCGGCACAGCTGATTTGTCCTCTTTGGAGTTCTCTATGTTGTATCGCGTTGCTTTGAAAACCGAGGTATCAAAGTGCTGATTATCAGACCTCTTTTAATTTTGATGCTTCTAATTAGCAACAGGCTAATATGAACCTTGTTTGTAGCGCTGTTGGAAGTGGATGGAAGTGATTTTCAATGTGGTGTTTATGTTATTTCTTTCCAGCTCCTATAACATCTTGCACAACTTGAAATAAGAATGCCAGGAATGTAATTACATCACTCAAGATTGGAGGAAATATGCCTTTTTAAATCACCATACTGTACAGGCAGTCAGCACAAATAAGATAAACTGATAATTTGTGATAGGGGAGGCTGAGGGAACACGCAATGATCAGCATTACTTCTAATGATGATAACAAGAACACATCTGTGTCAGTGAGGAATAATTTGCCTTCATTCAGTTTGGATGAGAGCGTTTGTGAGGTGAGTGTGAGGAAGAAACAGCCTCACACATCAGCGAGCAGATAATGAGGCCGATCACCAGGCGTGGAGACAAACATGTGGCACTAAGATCCCTGCCATCAAAAGTGAAAGAGAAGGCAGAGGAAGTAAGGAGGGCACTGTGTTGTGAAAACTGGAATGAATGTGATTATTTTCTCTGTCTCCTTCCAGGTTGAATCACTTGTCAGAACGAGGGGAAGACATTTCACAGAAGGTATGATTTCTACCGTAATTTCCGTCGTTGCTTCTTTGATAGAGTGTCCAATACAATTTAAAGTCACATCAAGCACCTAAGAAAATATTCATCTATTTTTGCCAAAACAAGTCATAACAAAGCATATCATCACAGCTCGCCCTTTTCTGATAATTGAGGCAATTGACGACGTGACATGCACGCAGTGGCTTCAGTTGCAGCCTCACATCCCTGAGAGGCTAAAAATAGCAGCTTGTGTTCTCTCATATCTCTTTGCCATCCAAGTCCTGTTTTTAAATGTGGAGGAGGGGCTCAATACAGCAACACTAATTTTCCAAACCCAAACAAGAGGCAAAATAAAGAAATTAAGAGCTAGAAAGACAACCCAGAGGAGAAAACGTAGCTGATAAATTGAAGTGAAATGAATTTAAAATGCATGTGTGGGCATGTTTATTTTGTGTGTGCATGCAGGATGTGAGAGTGTGCTTGTGGGAGCGTGAATGTGAAGTGTGGTGCCACTGTCTCTATCCTCCAGTCGGTCTCCTCAACGCGTCGCACAAAAAGAGCATCTCATCATTCGCTCCTCAAGAGCCAAACAGAACATGTTTCCCTGACAACCACAGGCCATGGTCAGTTTTTAGAAGGCTATGACAAAGCTGCCGTGTCTCCTGATATTAAGGGAGGCATCTTAATGGTAATGAGTGGTTGTGATGGATCAATACTAAAGCTCAGGAGAAAGGCCAGTGTGACCTGTTGGGGGAAGGGTGCTGAGCATTTAGAGATATGTCACACAGAGGCCACCCTGGCAGATTTGCAATTAAAATTTATTACATCCCCTGGGCATGAAACTCCAATTACTCACAGGTGACCTATGCTGAGCCACCATTAAAACCTGTAGGTTTTATTGTTCTTTGATTAATGCACTTTGTCTGAAATGATATGCAGAGGGTGGGCTGTTGCTGATTTCCTGCACAGAAAAAATAAAAAAAAATGCTGCTTATTAAAGCAATCAAATACAGCTGATCTTTAGAAAGACAGCCATAAATTGTTAATTTTAAAAGGACAGTTTACCCCACAATCAAAAATACATTTTTTCACTCTTACCTCTAGTGCTATTTATCGGTCTAGATGTTGTTGTTGTTTTGGTGTGAGTCACAGAGTGTTGCAGATATCTGCTGTAGAGAAGTCCGCCTTCTCTCCAATATAATTGAAATAGACAGCACTTGGTTTGTGGTGCTAAAAGCACCAAAAAACAAACAAATAAACACACAAACAAGCAATGTCTCTTTCCAGAAATCATAACGCGGTCTCTCAAAATAATCCATGGCGAAAAACAAAACATCTCTACAGCTGATATTTCCAACACTTTGCAACTCACACCAAAACAATCTAGACTGATAAATAGCATTACAGGTAAGAGGTGAACTGTCCCTTTAAAACCAAAGCTAACATGCATTTTACACAAGTTAAGACAGCTTTAAAGGAATATTTTGACATTTTTGCAAAAATAGGCTTAATTATCCACCAGCTGATAGTTTAATGAGAAGACTGACACCACTTTCATATTTGTAAAGTTACAGTCCAGACAGCAAGCGGTTACCTTGGCTTAGCACAAAGACTGAAATCAGCAATTCTTGTACCGTCTGAAGGTAAAACCTCAGCCTACCAGCACCTCTACAGCTAATTTACATGTTGTGTCTCATTTGTTTGAACCATACCAAAAACAAAAAAAACTGTTTCTGGTTTAGTGTTGTGTGCAGGACTATTTCTTGGAGCAGTGTAACTTTTTTAAGGGTTAAAAAAGTGTTAAAAACTACATCTAATGAACACTATCATGTTAAAATGCCTAACTTTACAGCGGAAATAAACATGCTACAGCCTGGTACAAAACACAGTTTTGGTCTCTGTGGCTAAGGTTAGCATTAATGACAACTACAGGGGCTGAATTTTTATATAATTTGTCTGATTAAAATTTGATTAAAAAAAGTTAGGCATAATTTGAGTGACAGGCTGTCTGCTGATAGTGATCTTAGGCTCTCAGTCAGATCTACCCCTCGCTCCTCCACAGTGCACATCCAATTATGGTCACTTGTGCCTCCAAAAATCCGAAATGCCAAACTTAAGACCAAATGGGTGATGTCATGGTGGTTACATCCATTATTTTTATACAGATGTCCATGCAGTACCTTTTAATTCCCTGTAACAAGACAACTAAGCTCCTTCCTAAAATGTTGAATTATTCCTTTAATCATACTTGATGCTGTTGACTGAGCTGTAAATATTTTAAAACTGATTTAGCTGTTTCTATTTTAAGAACACTGAATTATTTGTTTTACTCACATTAAGTCGTCTAAACTCCATTTGGTTTAATATTAAAAGACCACCAAAACTCTCAGCTTGTGTGAGACAGAACTTTGACACACATACGCCTAAATGGTTTGCACACCTCACACAGGCTTCACAGCTGCACGCTTCATATTTCTACCACATGTGTGAGAGTAAAAATTACTCATGTGTGACGTTAAAAGCAATAATCTCCACCTTGTTGTCACAGTATCAACAGAGATAACTGAGAGAAAATGTCCAGAAAGAGCAGGAGAGGGAGAGGGAGCATTCTGTGTGGGAGGAAGTCATGGAGATACATTATGGCGAGGAAAAAAGAAAAAGGAGAACAAGAAAAATCATTGCTGAATCCACTGTCAGGCTTAAATCCATCTGTCATCGCATCTTATTGACACACTGTGACAGATGCTCTCTAAACGCAATGCTATCAGCAACAGACAGCCACACCGCAAAGCAAACAAATCATTACAGCATCACAGTGAAATAATAGAAATCTTGCCTGTCTCCAGAAAGGATAAAAATGGCTGTCTACAGTACGTGGTTAAAATGGGGTCACAAGTAGCCTGCCAGAACATCGCTGCTCTTTTTTCAAATATAATCTGAACTGATGAGAAATTGCCACGCTGCATAAGCATGGAGGCGTACTGACTCACTCCATTCTGCAGCTTATTCATCACAAATTTCAGAGGACATTATAAAACCTCATTTGGTAACCCTTACTTCGACAGCGTCCATTAAACTCTGTGCAACCTCTCTAATTGACTGCAGCGAATTCCTACTGTCTCCTCTGTTGGTCTTTTATTCCCAACAGCATCCCAGCAGGGAACTGTGCTTTAATTCAATCTGCTGTATACTGCAAGTCAATTTCAATCAGCTTTCTTTGTGCTGCCCACTGCCTCTGACCCGGGTTTCTCTGGCCTCGTGGTAAATACAGAGCAGGGTGTTGAGACAAAAAAAGCCCCCATGTCTCATCACTGTGAATAGAGGACGCCACCAGTCGAAGCAAGAGAGCAGGCTCCAGAACAAGCAGGACATGACAGGAGCGGGGAGGAAAAAGTACAGCAGGCCTCGCAGGGTCGTTCCTTAGCAAATGACTACCCATAAATCTGTCTGATAGAAATGTTGTGGCAGCACTCAGCTAATGGTTTTCTCTGCCTGTGTACCTTCCAAAAAGGGCCAGGCAAACAGACGCCTGCTCGCTGCACTGCACCCTGAAATGAGCATGAGATGTTCACACAACATGATATCGGATGATGAAAGTGGCGCGACTCAAACTTCAGGGACTTGCATTCCCACACGTCGACTCATGAGACTCATCCTGTCTTATTCCTGCTCACCTACTAACGTGTTCCCTAATGGTGGGTTAAGCACCATTTAGCAGAAGAAAGAAGAAACTCAATCAGAACGTCTTTAAAGAGCGTCTCTGTGGGCTTGAAACACTGAAGCACCCAGTAGACCTTTTAACACTCCCTAACAAAACGTTAAATCTAGTAGAACGACTACATGTAATTCTGCAGCAGCCTGACAGGATGATCGCTCTGGCCTCTCAGCCCGCCTGTCAGATGTTTTCGGCGTTAACGCCATGCTCTCCGAGCGCGCAGCAAACCAACACTTTGATAGGCCTCTTCTCCTTGGCCTGATCTCATTTTCTCAGCAGCACCTCGTCAGTACAGATAACAACAGCTGTTCTTGGGAGGGCTATGTGTGACACAGGAGGGGAGAGAAGCAGCGGCAGCAGTAGAGTCAGGTGTGGCGACCTTGGAGATTTCTGTCTTGAGAGCATCACAGCCTCTTCACCGAGGCTGCAGCAGGCAGGAATCAAACACACACCTCAGGTGAAGAGAGGCTTTGACAGACAGAGGACAGAAACACACACAAGGCCACACTTGTCTGTATTTTTTGGGCTGTTAAAGAAAAAGAGAGACATATCTTAAAGATTTTTTTGGTATTTTTGCCTCCATCAGCTGGAGAGAGACAGGAAAGTACAGAGAAGGATGACATGCAGCAAAGGGCCACAGGATTGGAATTGAACCTGGGCTCCTGTAAAGGTCTCAGCCTACATGAAGGCGCACAATCTACCAAGTGAGCCAGAGATCACCACAGAGAGACCTCAAAGCACTGGTCCCCAACCTAGGGATCCTGACCCCCACTAAGGTCACCAAAGCTCCGCGAAGGGTCGCAGGGCCTTCATGAAAAAGACATCTATTAAGTATCTATGATTGTTAAGACAAAGAATAAAAAGTTCCCAAAAAAATGTCAGGAAAACTCATCTCTGATGCAATATTCACAAGAAATAATCTGCTCAAAATTCATCCAAACTGCTCGTTTTGGACAGCCTTCCAGTATCAGTACTCAGTATTTTGTGTTAACTGTATAGTTATTATTTTATGTTGTGCTGTTATAGTTTCGTATCGAATATGTGTCAAATATCCATAAAATATTCCACTAAGTCAGGGGTTGCAAGTTTACTCAGTGACAGAAAAGGCATCTCTTACGCCTCCCTACAGTATGTGCGATTTTAGGAATCCAATAAATTTAGTGCAACATGGATCTAATAAACTTAGGTATGATGTCAAGTTTAATGCATGCAGACTGTACGATGACAAGGCCTACTGAATTGCAAGCTATGACGTACATTTCTTAATGTCAGTACACAATAACAAAACATCGACAGTGTGCGTCATCCATCTATGCCACTGTATTGGTAAGACAAGAATGTAAACAAACATGAATGGAGCCCTCGCTATAGTGCCATTAATGGGTGTCGAAAAAAGTCCAAAGAGGAGGAGGAGGAGGAGAATGTGGACACGGTCATGGCTGAGGAAAAGAGGCCAACTTGGCATGCCGGTTTTGTAACAGGAGCTCAAGATCGTGACAATGTAGTGAGACAACTGTGACGTAGGGCCACTGTTAAGAGCCACGACCAAAGATATCACCAGGTTTCTTTCACATCGGTCATCTTTTATCTAGGACAGCCCAGAATAGCACAGTGTATAACGGACAATAAGGAGAAAGGTTTAGAATCACTGTCTTAAAGGACAGGATCATTTTCTTCCCCAAGTCTGTCTTAAAACAACACTCACACGCATATGTACTTTGAAACAGGTTTTGGCTGCTGAAAGTATTCCTCTAAAATGATAAACTTTTATAGCCACTGTTGAATTTAAGGGATTCATAAAGAATGTGGTAATGGAGGCATGTGTTTGTTTTTGAGGGGCACCGGCAATAGCCATGGCTGGAGGCATTAAGTTTTCGGGTGGTCTGTACATCCCATTCCAGTGAACACAACATCTACAGAATGTCTCTCGGTTCTCTCTTGATTTTTAAATTCTTTTTTTTTTTCAAATTTGGCAAAAACATCCACTTTGAGTCAAAAATGAACTGATTAGAATATGGTGATTTAAGGTCAAAGGTCACTGTGACCTCGCAAAGCATGTTTTTGGCCATAACTCAAGACCGCTTACAATGATCATGACAATATTTCACAGAAAAGTCTGAGTATATAATGATTAAGTGATCAGCGGGTCAACTTTACTTTGACGTCATAATGTTCTACAAAAACATTTTTCTTATTCAACACCTTAACTCAGGAACAAAAGGGGAGACTTTTGGTCAGATACTGAATTAGTGACACTCATCTTGAGTGCTCAAACTGAAACTGTGCTGATTGCGTAGATCTTCTGTGAAGATGTGTATGAAGCATCCATGTTAACTGTAACAGCAACTTGACTGGTGCGTGGGGACATACAACCATGAGGACGCAATTCTTCTTCCTGTTATGTTTTTGTTGTACTTAAAAATTGCTCTTTTTAAATTCTTTCCTTTTGTAAAGCATTTTGTAACATCCATATTAACTGCAACTGTGGTTTCTGACAACTGTATTAAATGGAAGGTGCCATATAAATAAAAATTTATTTAATTACTCTCTTACAATCCCCTAAAGAAAAAAACTTCCAGAGAAAACAGCTTGAGAGAAACCTTGGCAATGAAGACTAGAAGTGACTACAAACCTAGGGCATGCAGAGCGACAGCACATTTCTGCTATGATCCTGCAATCAGATGCATCTCCAACTAATGAGGTGTGGCATCTGACCTGTGGCCATGAATAAAAGGGCAATCTGTTCTATTTTTAAATTGGGAGTTTAACCAGGTGCTGTGGCGATGCCTGCAGCACAAGCCTGTTGCTATCTGTGCATGCAAGATTCGACCCAACCAGCAGCAGCATTATCAGCTTATCTGAATGTATGTGAAGACATGCTATGATTAATAAGCAATGTGCAAGCTGTCATTTCTGCCTCATGAGGGGGGTTGTGAGAGTTTACAACGTCAAAGTGAAGCTCTCCAAGGCTTTAAGTCAGCCGGGTCTCCATAGCAACTAGTAGACTATACGGACATCTGATAGTGATGGAGGAATAAATAAAATTGGTGTTTTTGTCTTTAAGGAATGCCACTGGCTGCGAGCAGAGGGGATATTAAAGCAGATATGTAATACACGAGGCGTGAATAAAGTTGAATCTACAGTACTGTGCAAAAGTCTTAGGTCACCATAGATTTGTTGTTTTAACAAAGTTGTAATGAGGATATATGTATTTATTTATTTATTAGCCTCTTTATTAAGATACAAAGAATACAGAAAACATGTACGATGCATTAAAACACCTAAAAAGTCAGAAAACTGATGTCAATATTTAGTGTCTAACATGGAATCGTACAACCATAACAAAATGTAGCTCAAACAATCAATACTGAGCTTTGAACAAATCTTGAACGCAGCCTGGTGTAAACACACCAGCAGCTTAGCATTGTTAGTATCTCATATTGTCTGCACAAGAGAGTTCAAGACATGTTCAGTGAAAAGCGAGGTCACAATAAATGCTTGCAGCTTAGCCTGTTGAAGTTATTCTGAAATATTTGCGTTTTTAATATTGTATATATATTCCCTATATATTCTAGTTGTATTTGAGTGAAGAGGCTATTTTGAAATAAATATGTATGATCATTATAACCCTTGCTAAAATAACAAAGTTTAAGGTGGCTTTTGCACAGCACTGTAAGTCCTCAGACAGAGACATGATACCTGGCTGGAGCTGGATGGGAAAGAGGAGATTGGCGGGACGTCCAAAATCTTCAACTCATACATGTTCCCGTTGAGGATGACGGAGGGTCTGTACACATATCTGGTCCTGGTTGGCGTGTACACCTCCGAGAAATCGTTATAGATGAACTGGCGGATTATAGAAGTTTTCCCCACTCCGGGAGCACCGATGACTGCGATACTCAGCGTCTCCACCATTCCTGGAGCACGAGTTCAGCACCATGGACAGCGACGACAACAGCGACAGATGTGAGCGTCCAGAAACACAGCTGCTTGTTTTTGACGCTGTTCTGGTGGAATTCAACCCACACCGCTGCAACCTCTCTGTTTTTGTCAACCAGCAGCCTTTAAATCACCTCAGCTGGGTGCAATTAAACCGAATAAATCACCCACCCTGTCGAGCAGAGCGAAGAAACTTTATCTCCAGGCTGAGGGCGCAAAGAAAGAAGCTTGTCGAAAATAAAGCTCAACCATGATCATGCGGATGGAGGGCTTTTCCTCTGCAATCTGAGAGAGAAACTCTTCGGGGGACATCCCCAGGCGTCCTCTTCCCCCGAGAGGAAGCGTAAAAGTCCGTCCTTGTTGTCCTCGCATGGACATAATCTCACCCAGGCTAGACTCTGACCTTGCCCAAACGCACAGAAGCCCTCGGTGTCTTCATTGATTATCTCCTCTGCACCTCTCACTCATTTCCAGCGATGCACCACCGCCGCGCTCCTCCATCACAGAGAGGACGGGCGCACAGCCGCCAGCCGAGCAAATAAGCTTCCCACGTGTTTGGAAATCGTACACAACCCCATAATCTTCTTTTTTCGGTCGAAGATAGATTCACATCTGAGTGATTCAGAGGAGAGCAGGCAATCCACACAGCCTGGAGACGTGCGTCTTCTGTAAAGGCATCTGGAGCCTATTAACGAGCACTGTGTGTGTGTGTCTGCCGTTGGAGAGACATGAGCTGGTGAGGACTGCTCTCTCTCTCGCTCGCTCTCTCTCTCTTCCTTTCTCTCTCTCTCTCTCATCACTTGCAATATCCTCCTGCCCCGCTCATCCAATAGGATAATGCCGTGCGCAAGGCGTGTGAAAGCTTTGAGCTCCCATACGCTGCCAATAAATGGCAGAAGAATCGGCCGTGCGCTATAAATCATCTCAGCGTTGGGGGTCATGAAGGAGAGGTGCGAGGCTGAGCATCATATCTCTGAGGGACACGACTTATTACTGGAGAGGGTCCTCGGGCAGGGCACGGGCGATGTGTCCCATAAATCACTGCGGGATGGCAGCAGCACATCACGGCCAAAAATCCACTTGATGACAAGTCTGTGGAATAAATATTGCACAGTTTATGACCAGTAACCGCGGATGAGCTTGTAACCTTGGCCGATGGGTTTCTAATGCCGTACTTCCTCATAAGATGCAGTTTGTGAAGGGTTTACAACCTGTGGGAGTCCAGGTTGGTTTTTTGTCAAGGCTGCGATAACAACTAGGCGAAGCCTGCAGGGGCCCCCAAGCCTCAGGGGTCCAACAGACCACAGATTAAGTATGTCAGGGTTCCTACAGCTAACTTAGATTTAAGACTTTTTAAATGCCACTCACAATTAAATTTAAGACCCAAAACAAACAAATAAAAAAACACATTAACAGCAGTTGCTTAAGATTTGGGACAATTTTGCCCAAATATTTAGTAAAATGTTATTTTGTTTTTATCTTGTGGGGAGAACAGAATTGGTCAATACCTGTCCTTTGTTGGCAATTTTGTTATTGATTTTGTTCTGCACTCTGCCTCAGTTCCATCGTGCCAAGCCTTTAATGTATTGCCTTTACTTTTTTTTCTTTACCACAAAATTCTGGCTAAATACCTAATTTTCGTTGAATCTGTACTACCCTCTGTTGTCCAGGCTACATCAACAGTTAGCTAACAGACACTGGGCGCTCTGCTCTGTTGGTTCCACTAACTTTGCGTGGTCTTGCTACTGCAAAAGGGCATTATGGAAATAATTTTACAAAAGGGTTTTTACCAAACATTTGAGATTTTATAACACCACCTCAGAAGAAAAAAGATCCTAAAAATCTGCTTTTCATGTCTTTGTATATTTTAGACTTTGAAAAGATTGATTAAAGACATCTTAACATCAATTTATGCCTTATTTTTAGATTAATAAATTCAATGGCTTTTAAGGTTTAAAGCTTTTTTTAAGATCTGCAGAAAGCCTGGTATATGGGGATTACTTCCTGGTAATTTTTCCAATTGCATATGTGATTTATGCCAATAAAGTGCAAAATACACTGATACACAGAAAGAGCCCAGTGATAAAATTTATGGGTATATATTGGCAGAAATGGAAAATAATGTATGTTTTCTCTAGTGTATAATCAAAATAAAAAAAAGTTTTGTTCTCTTTACCTTAGAATGAGCAGTTTATGTCCAGGGTGCAAACTCCTCAGGGGTGAAAAGGTGACAAGGATGGCACCTGCGCCAGCTTAAAACTCTCATACTCCTTTATATCCCAACAGGGGGAGTTACAATGAGCACAACCTGAAACATCGACAGCAGAAAAATGCAAGATATACATTAATGCAGCAGTAATATTCATCAAGAAACACCAGACAGAAAAGAAAACACTGCTGGGAATGTTCTCCTGTACAATGACAACTTTTTTTTTTACAACAATTCGTAGTTATTTTTACTTGAGAAAGATTTTAAATGCAGGGATTTTACCTGTAGTGGAGTATTTTTACAGTGCTGCATTATTAGTAGCTATTTTTTTACTGCAGTTAAGTATCTGAATACCTAGAAGCACCACTCCTTGATAAATTTCCATTTTACTGAACTTCCACAATGTGCATCCACATACTTGTAGACTGTCTTTGCAATTAGTGTGAAATTCTCTGTGGTACCCAACCGGTGCCAACACTGACAATAACGGAGCCAAGCCACGAGCTTGATAGAGCAAGCAATTGTGGACAGCGAGGGTCAGTCAAAGAACGCAGTTTAATTATTGGCGTTCATACTGAACCATTCAATATACAGAGACAATGCAAAATGAAATGTGGTCAATTCGTTTATGTGCTGTAGTGATGACAGTTTAGTAGTGAAGTAGGCTTATTTTAGCAGCCTGACCGCATTCACATGGTGACTTTGTCTTTGTAGACCCCCCCCCCCCTCCATTTCAAACAATCATCAGACCTACACAAATAACAATAATCCCCTATTTTGGATTCAAAGCAGCAATTTTCACCACAAGCTGTCTAGTTGGCACCTATGATATCGAGACAGAGAGTGGGTCCTTGGTTTATAAAGAACATGTTGCAGAGCTATGTTTCTACAGAAGCCCAGAAAGGTCAAATCTAACGCTGGCTCCAGATACAGCCATTGGCGATTTCACGGTTTTGCCTCGGCCACTGTATCAGGAATCCCAATTCAGCTTTCAGTGAAAACCTCCTCAAAGTCTGGATCTTAAGTTATTGTAGAAAAAAGGTGACTTCACATTAGCATGTGCTGGACTAGTCGCTGACAGCAACATGCTGAAGTGTATCATTATAGCTGTTATAATCGCCTGCTTTGTTTTTTTATGGAGAGGAAGAGACCTCTGTGGATAATTTGGCTCCCGATAAACAAAGGAATTCTAGCAGGGAGAAGTTTTAGCTGGTTGCAATTTGCAATTCACTGCTAGAAGGCAGCAAATCGCCCTAAATTTTACACAACTGACCTTTTAGATGATGAGTCCCTCTATTCGGGAGACCTGGCCAAGAACTAGCACCTCTTCAGCTACCAGTCCACACTAAATACCACTAAATCCTAATCTGTACGGGAACTTTAATCAACTTTAATCTATCAAGGCTAACCCCCAAAGGGGCCCACAGGGGCCCACAGTGTATATTTGGCCCTGTGACCTAAGGGTTATTCAGACCTGGAATTTATTTTTATTTTGTTCGATAATTATGTTGTTACAAATATTGATAATTCATGAATTAAGATTTTTTTTTGTTACACTGCATTAAGTCAGTAAGTAAACAGACTTTGGACCAGATTCTCCACAGCTATTAACTGTCTGTTGGACCCTCCTCTCTCTGATGAATTTAATGTCTATTTAAAACACAAAGCAAGTACCTTGCTGAAGGATCATAAACACCAATCAAAGAAATGTGTCACAACCTGGCAGCCCAAAAGGTCTTCTTATTAAAGGCTGTAAAGCATCAGTAAATGACCCATTACCTATTAATAGAACCATTAATTAAACTCGTAAGCCCTTTGTAAAAGATGACTCATTTGAAAACCAGGCCAAACCCAAGTAATCTACAAAAATCAGTTTCAGGTAGACCTGTGTGCAGTAGAAAGCCACATCATGGACATCCGAAATGTGACAAAGTATGAAAATTATATATATTTTTTTATGTTTTCGTACCAAGTTGAAATATGACATGAATTTACAGGTTTACTCTGTACGTGCATATGATGGACTTGAACTATAACAACACTCAGCTTACAATATAAGATGCATTTTATATTATTACAGGTTGAATTATCTAACAGTATTAAAAGTTTTTCACAATTTGCTTAATTTTGATCAGTTACAACAAAAAATGCTGCTCACACAGCGATACATTAATAATATTAATCCAGTTAAACACCAACAGTCGTTCTGGTGTCTAATGAGTATTTTCTTACTTTGCATACATTATGCTGCAAGTTCTTCTTCTCTTCTATTTAAGTAATGTTGTATCCAAGACTTTGACTTGTACTGAGTAATTTCACCCTGTGGTGCTGCTACATTCACATGAGTAATATTTCTTCCATTACGAATAATTAATCATTTATTAAATGTTAAAATATTACTACCACAACGAAAAAAAAAAAGCCAAACATGGGATAGAAGCATGAAGTGAGATGTACAACGTGATTCCTTTCAGATCAAATAAGAAACAGTACTGGCCTTTTGTGTTGGGAATTAAGATGTATATATAGCTGAATAAAAGTACAATGGCTGCCCTCTTGGTATTAAGCTTTAGTAGTTTGACAGTCTGTTATCGTTCCCCATAAGGACTGAACCTTTACCAGTGCAATACCAATCCAGTGCAGTGGCGCCCCCTAAAGGAGTGCATTCATCACATACGATCATTATACAGTATTCATCAGTAGAAGAGACTCTTGACACAGCTTTTGGTCAGCACATGTTCATCTCTGGACAGATCTGACCTTTAACATTCAGAGAGGAAGAGATCTAAGACGAGACGTGTTTGCAGTGGAAATCCCGGTTAAGCTTTCTCGAGCAGCCCAGACTTTAAAACCCCTGTCACCGCTTCAGAGGAGCTGCTCCGCACCGTGCTGTGGATAAACCTCAGATTTCACGCACGGCTCAAGGTTGAACAACACCGCGAGACTCTGTATGCAAAGCTGAGAGGGCTGCCAAGTCTGTAACGCAGGAGCGGTAGCTGAGCAGCCCATGAGAGGAGACATGAACGCCTCAAAGGTCATCAATGATTATAAAGTACAGAGTGTGAAAACAATGCACGCCTGCTTCCAGGGACTTTGGGAATGTGGACTTTACCAAGCAAATAAAACCGAGATAACGTTTTGCATCCTGTGACTCTGGGACTTTGGCACTGGCAGACTGCACCGCAAACATAAAATGCCCTTGCAATGCATTTTAGTCTCTCATTAAAGAAAAGACTGGTTATGTGAATTTACCAAGAGTTTTTAATAGTTCTTTATGATGTACACACAATGAACAAAATCATGTCAATCAAAAACATCTGATTAAACATTTGATTTTTCTTTTTTTTTTTCTTTTTTATACAGCATTTCATATGAATCAGCCGTCACCACACACGAAGACGCACGCTCAGAGTACACAGCCACCTCTGTTGTAATCTGTACAAGGTGTTAGCGTGGGTGCATACATCCTGCAGAGCCGATAAAAAGGGCTTCAGTGTAATGACTCGGAAATAAAAATCCAATTAATCTGCTGGAGTCTGCAGGTGAAACAGGGACACTGGATGTAGTCAGTGTGCTACCTACATGTAGATTACTCAGAAGTGTTACAAACCATGGCATCACACATTTAGAGTGATCTCACCTGAGCCTTCATCTCAGGTGGCCACGGTGCTCGAGAGGCTGCGCTGAGGATACAGACAGAGTAAAGTGGCGGAGAAAGCCCGAGAGGCTGTCGGGGAGAAGCAGCAAATACAAAATCCTCAACACCTGAGGCTCTCTCCCAGTTTGCCACATGAACACTAACAAGACTACGAACACAAATCAAACCATGGAATGACTAAGTATGAGAGCAGGCAGTGGATGACTGCTGCCGGTCTATAAAATGTCCAGATATTGATGGAAAAAATTAAAGAAATGCACACAAACAGCTTCCATGCACACAGCACACATCCAGGGCCAGCAGAGGATCCAATCCCTCTGCTAACCACAGACACTAAAGAAAACGCTACAAAATGACAAAGACAACAATGATGTAGTTTGTAAGTATCTTATGTGTCTCTTCTAAGGCCCAGGCAGCCACCTCACACAGGGGCAGGGGCAAGGAGAGTTAAAGCCTTTTTTTCCTGCGTATTTTAATTGAAAGTACCCTAAATAAATATGCAGACAGTGATGATTCACCTGCTGATTGCAGACGCTAAAAATAGACTCCAATTTGCAGAGAAGTGGGGCTAGATAATGATTAAAGAGCCTCATGCAGAGAAAACCGTCAGGGAATACAGCCGTCTGTCCCCAAAAGAATACAGGTCATCTCTGAGCGGAGGAGGACCAGGTTAACGTGAAAGTGTTCATTCAGAAAATGTATCAGGAGATAATGTCCTGAAACTAGTGTATAACAAACATACATAAGAGGGGACGATGAGGGATGATAAGGCTAGCGAAGACAGTGAACCAGAATTTTCTGCCGTCTTAGGAAAGAAAAACATAAAAGAAATCATTAAGCATCCTAATTTAACAGCTGCATTGACACACAGAGTGCCAAAACAGCAGGAAGAGACTCCTGCACTGCGTGAGGTTGTAACATGGTCCGTGGATCAGGTGAGGAGGAGCAGGAGGAGGTGTCAAGAGTCTGCGAGGGCGGCGGCCGGGTCGATGTCAGGGTGATTTTCAGTTCTTGAGCACCATCTCGTAGTTCTGGAAAACACACTGGGAGACCTCTGGAGCTCTGCACTTCAGAGAAATCTGAGGGAAATAAGAGTCGAGCAGGGTTGAATATGATTGGACTGTTGCAATGCAAGGTGGGATAGACAGTTCACAAGTGACCATCAGCAGCAAGGTACATATCTTCATGTCTAGGTACAAATAAGAAGCAAATCTATTGACTGTTAGACTGTCCATGTACTGCATCATCATTTGAAAACAGAGTGGCTGTTTTAAAGCTAGGATTGGTAACTCTAATGAAAATAACTGTCAGATTTGCTGAAACTGCCACTATATCCACACAGTAGTACATGAGCCAGATAATCTATGATCTGTCCATCCGCCTTTGCAAGAATCTACCAAGGCCGTTGAAAAACAACCAAATTGGTGCAGAAGAGTCTCTAAACGGCTGTCAATCCTGTCAATCACTGCTGGTGAACTGCGGTCAAATTGTCAAACTCGGAAGCGCTGATCAAATATGAATCAAGACTCTGTTACACTGCCATTTTCTCGCAGAAACATATTTTAATGTACTATCTAGCTGTAAAATGAGAAAGATGGCCCAGCCTCAGTTCCAACATGACAGCTGGTTCAGAGACTCTCTCATTTTACAGCGAAAAAGTCATTAAAATATGTTTTGAAAACATTTGAGATGAGAAACAGGAAATACAGTAACAGAGTCTTGATTCATATCTGATCAGTGCTGCCTGGTTTGACAGTTTGACCAAAGGTCCCTGAGTGATTGGCAACATTGACAGCTATGTTTGAGACACCTCAGCTCTGACTGGTTGCTGCGTCCATGTCCTGGTCTGAGTCTAGTGAATGCCATTAGAGGCTGGAAGAAGAAGAAGACAGGAACATGTTTTTCTTACCCCACAGATTATATGTCTCATGTACTTCTCTCAGAATATAGTAAGTTTCAGCAAATATCAAAAGCTATTTTCATACTTTAAATGACAAGCCATATTTGGGGTTCCCACACATTTTCATAGTCAAAATTTCAAAACTTTTCCATGAATTTTCAAGGACCCATAATAAAATTTCTATTTTGGAAAAGCATGCACTTTACTGTGTGTGCAGCACTTGTCAGCCTGGTTACTGTGCTTTCTCTCTCACACACACACACGCACGCGCACGCGCACGCACGCACGCACACACACACACACACACACACACACACACACACACGCACGCACGCACGCACGCACGCACACGCGCACGCACACACACGTGTCCCGTAACAAATGTCGCCACACTACATCAGACATACTGTGGGAATATAACAAAATGTAAAGAAACTAGTGCAGTGCCCGTTCATAACATGCATGTGATTGGCATTCGTGTTATGATTTGGGTGCAAAAGCTCACACAAACATTTTACCGCCTCAATTAAGTCAAAGTAATTACAGGAACAGAAGAGGTAATTCCAAAAGATATATCATTGATGTTTGAAATGTATGAGTGTGCTACAGTGTAACATCTCCAGTCTCCCTTTCTTCATTTGTTGTTGAATTTACTGTAGCAAGCAACAAGGAACAAGCTGTACCCAGCGTGCCGTTCAGTGCTATGATGGTTAATAGGGGGAACACTACAGTGTGTGCAAGTGGTAAAGTAATAGTGTACTACCTATAAATATGTCCCACAGATCTCAAGAGCTCACACTTAACACTACACTTCCTTGGATCATCAGAAATACACTCAAATACACATGCCAAGTGTGAACTCGATTGAATGAACAGCGTTTGTTTAAATCGAAGTCAGACAGACGGAGACTACTTCAATGACAGATGTGAAGCAGAATCGAGTTAATGTCAGTATGATGGAGTAATAGCTGTTTTAAACCGATGTAGCAACTTCATTTTTGATTCAAGTCTTGGATATAAATGGCATAACTTTAAGCACAGGTAAAATTAAGGGGACAGGTACTTTGCAAGACCTCAAAAATGTGGTGACTTAACATTTCACCAACAAGATCTTCATCAGGCAAACTTCAGACATGAGCATTGTTAATATTGCTTCACGTGCTTACAGGTACAAATGAGAAACATCTTTTGGTATTTTTCCAGGACACAAAATGTATATTTTTCCAATGAGAATAAAATCTTTGGATTGAAACGCGTCCCTTGTTTAGTCTCATCAGACACAGATAGACATACAGACAGAAATATAGACACATAAACACACTTTAGCAAATAGAGGCAGGCTCTCCACTCTTTGATGTTCGTCTCAGCAAGCAGCAGGTTTAGGATTTGATACTGTCTCACAAAAAGGTGAGTTTTTTTTTCCATTAGCAATCACACTGCGGATGTTATTTCCTCAGACTGAGAAATACAAGACAGCTGGAGCTCAGGGATAATTGTATCAGGACAGGCACCGTCATGACATCGCACTTATTAATAAATACAAAAGACAGCAATTCTGAATATTTCAGAAAGTTTCTCAGAATAATTGCTGCACAATCAAAACCAGCTGTGCTTCCTCCGATGACGAATGGAGCCCTGAAAAGCCCACATGTCTCTGTGACGTCGGTTAAGTCAAGAAAACAAGCAGCATTTGTCTTGCACACACACACACACACACACACACACACACACACACAGACACAGACACACAGCTCTGCCTCTTGCAGTGTTGTTCTTTCAGCTTTCATCACTGTCATTTCTTAGAAACACATTTGTTCCACCGGAAAATAGTTGGAGGGGGTCACAGGGTTAGTTTGCTAAAGATAGAAAGCGCAGGACATTTACGACACATAAAAACAGCACAGAAAGAGAAGAAACTAAATCCGAGAATACTAATGACTATTTAAAATCTGCGTTTCAGTTTGAGTGATTTTTCTTTGTCTTGTTGATTTTGTGGAAGTATTTTTGGGCACTGCATGTCCCTTATTAGACAGCAGACAGTGGAGCGCTGACAGAGAGAAATGATCGATGACATGTAACAAAGGTTTCCAGCCTGACTCTAACCAGAGTCTTTGCAACAACACGTCCAAAATCGCCCAAATATCCCCCAAATATCGCCCAAATATCCCCCATTTCTCTAATTGTGTTTATTTTGTGTTTTTGATGTTCATTTTACTGGAGTTTTTTTTTCATTATTTTGTCATTTTTGTCTATGTATTATATTCAGTAATTCCTCCTCATCACTTCATGACAATCTGAGGTACAACTTTGAAAAAAGTGTTTTCAACAGCTTGTTTTTAAGCTGTCAAAATATTTTTCAAAGCACTGTGTCGAAGTTTGAAACTCCAGTACTGAGAGAAGACTAACATCTTCTCTTTTTAGCCTGCCACCATTGTAATAATAACACTAATCAGTTATTAACCAAAGATTTGGTGAGTGACTGACAAGACCCCTCCTTTACCTCACCGGAAACCAAAATCCACCAAAGTGACTGTGTGTGTGTAGTGCTGGATACCACAGAGCTGCAGAGGAATAAAGCAGTAATACTGCACATCTCCTTAAGTGTTGCCTCTGCACACTCTGGACTCTTTACTAATGCATGCTACTGCTGCTGGCAACATTTAGGCAGCCGCTCTGCTGTCAGCATGGGGTAAGATGTGAGGAAATGCAGATGCTGTAGCTGCTGTGTAGAACCTGCTATTAAGAGAGCTAGAAACTGCGGCATTCAGGGGTTCATCTTACGGCTTGCTGATAAAATATTATTAGGATTATTCCCTTAGGAAAGGGAATAAGATAAAAAAGGAAGAGAGAGCCACGGTAATGATAGAGAAGGTTGTTATCATCTAAATGTGTAAATCAGTATGGATTGAGAGACATATTTCTTGTTTTCAATCATCCATTTCTTTTTTTTCCATTATGGCAACACTGTGAACGTCAAGGATCAAGGTTTTTACATGACTCTCTTTTTCTAATAACTTGTTTAAAAAAATGTGTTTTCTTTTTGCCAAGGATTTTCAATTGACAAGCAGATTCATGGATTCACAGCACCTATCACACCAGCAATGAAGCAGCCTGAGGACACTGCAGGCTGTCTTTGTAAATCTGCAGAAAAGAGGACCTGGAGCCGATGCAGCCCTCTGATGCAGCAATGCAGCACTGCAAAGGGTAAAGTAAAGAAAGACGACCGTTCGATGCATGATCATGGCTTGATAAAGTTTTAAGTATCTCAATTCTAATACATTTGAGATCATAAACACAACCTTCTTGACAGGCCAACTCAAAAATGAAGAGTAATGGTTTAGACCTTGTCCTGCATCTTTTATTCTTGTTTTTTTTTGTTTAGATCTTTATTTTCAAACATTCAGAATAAAATGAGAGAATAAAATTAAATTTAAGAAAGAAAAACACATACGTATTTCATTAACGAAAAGGAGTGGGAGAAAGTAAAATTCTAAAAAAGGGGGTAGGATTTGATACCCCTTTTTTAGAATTTTATTTAAAAAAACAAACAAAAAAAAACCCTTCATTTTAAAACATGAATAATCCCAATTTTTGGCCCAATATTCAACACACACACACACACACACACACACACACACACACACACACACACACACACACACACACACACACACACACACACACACACACACACATCAATACAGAAAACAAAGTCACACCATCAGAAGAAACCTACCTATCTTATTCCCTGTCTTAATGCGCCTGTCTCCCTCTCTGTTTTACCATCTCATATCACTTCATTATCTTGTTTAGAAAAACCTGTTTAAATTTGTTAAATGTTCTGTGTTTTCAATACCACATTATCAACTGTTCCAAATACTGTCCTCCCTGTTTCTTGAACTTACAAATTTCTCTCAAATCATGTAAGCTTTCTTACATTTGAAAGAACTAAAAAAAAAAACAAAAAAAAACTAAATGTACTGTATGTGTGAGCTACGTGGTGGGCAATAGTTTCAGTTAAATCAATTAAGAAACTTCTTTATGGATGAATTAAGCAGACCAGTGTGTCTGTTTTCCTTTAATCAGGTTAATTTAATACCTGACAAATAAAGCTACTTCATCATATTGTTGCAGCAATCATTTAAAACCCAGTAACAGCTCACAGCGGTCTTCTCACTGATTTGTAACGCTACAAACAGAGATCTAATTCTGAGCTATTAAAGGGAGAGATACCATGGCAAAGTAATATTGCTAAATCTCTTAACAGATACAAAATTATATTATTCATATATAGTATACATGATGTTCAGTGGTTAACCTAAAAGCAGTAAATCTCTGCTTGTCTAAAGGGACAGCAGATATATTTGTGTGTACAGCTGTACTTTGGTGTCCATTTCTGTTGAAGCTCATTTTTACCAAAACCCTCAGAATTAGCGGTTATCAGGAAAGAGAGATCACCCTACATCACTGGTCACATAGTTGCCATGGGGACAGGAGCTGGCAGATGAGGATACCATGCTTCATGTCAAAAAGATAAGTAATGTCCCAATTCTCTCCTATAAAACTATTAGGTATACATGAGCTCCAATGGATATCAGTCAAAGGGAATTTGAGAGCTGCTGACAATTTAGAAACTGACAGCTGCTGTAATCAATATTTCTGGAACGCGGTGTGAAATGACAACATGACGAGAGGCCCCGTAGCTCACCTGGCAGAGCAGGTGTCCTAGGTGTACTAGAGTCCTTGGCAGCAGGTTTGATTCCAACCCATGGCCCTTTGCTCAGTGTCCCCTTTCCCCCTATCCTTTGTATCATAAGAAACAAGAGGCAGAAATCCCAAAAAATAATCTAAAAATGTTTCCAAAGTTTGAGGAACACAGATCTGAGGACCACCTTTTTTTTTTGTATCTGCACCATAAGAACTAGGTACTACCGGTAACATCCATTTTTAAAATTCCACTAGCCGTGTAAACTGACAACACACCGGTCTTAAAAAAAAAAAGAAATAAAATGCAGACAAATGGACTGACACCAAAGTCCAAGCTTTACTTAGCATATTTGTGGCTGGGGAAATACAATGCATTTTGATTTGTGAAAGCAAAAGGGATGTTGCTAGACCAACCGCTGGTCGGCTTACACCACTTTAGCATTCCTATTAGTGGTACGAATGCAACTGGAAAGAAAAAAACACAGCCCTGGAATAATAATAGGTAGTTCCTCTCAGAGTCTCGAGAACTCTTTGGTTCACAAACACCTAAAGTGACAATATAAAAAGTGATGAACCTACAGAGAAAGATTACCCAAAACTGAAGCTCCCCAAAGCCTTTCATATTCATGGTGAATTTCAGCTCATTGTTTGGCCACAGCTTAAATGTTTTGATAGACTCTCACTGCTCTCATAGAATTGTTTTCGGGTTGCACTCAACTTCTTTTGGTGAAAAAGCTCCAAAAAACCTACAGTGCTCTACCTGCTCATCACCAAACAAAAGATACACACAGGTCATGTGAACATAGTGGAGCATACAGCAGCTAAAGAGGCTGATATTTCCCTTGCAAGTAGAGTATAAGTAAAAATAGAGACCAAAGGAGAGGAAATATTAGTTAGGGTTTCCCCACACATTTATTTACTTGTGGCAGCCTGCCACAATTAAAACATCTGCATTTTGCATCTACATTGTCGGAGCACAGAGCATACTCTGGGCACAGACGGAGCAGTAGACCGTCAGTCACAGTGAAAGTGAAACTTAACCATTACTTGCGCTGGTTCTAAAGTTTGCATTCACATTCACTCACCTCTGAAGCAGCTGCCCCTCTAACCATCACTCTGATCAGATCAGATCAGAATTCATGAGGGGTTCCTGCCTAGGTTGCGTTGACAGACTCAAAAACCCTCAAATTTAGAGAGGGAGCACAGAGTGAAATTAGAAATAATGGCCTCCACGCTCCAGTCAGGTTGCACATACAGTTTACATTCATCTCTGTACAAACATGGATGCTTCACACTCATCTTCCACCAATGACCACCAAAATCTCATTAGCTCATTGATTCCAAATGAATGTTTGTGTCAAATTTGCAGAAATTCCCAAGACGCATTCTTTGGATACTGCATTCACAATATTGTGCCGGACGGACGAACAGATGGACGGAAGGACAACCCAAAAACATAATGCCTCAGGCCTCAGCTATCACCAGCTTGGAGGCATAATAACGGAGTGAGTCAACCTCTTAAACACCACAAAATGTCAATTTCAGGGCTAAACCTACAGAGAATCATAACCTGAATCTGAAGCTCACGTCAGTCTTGCATAACTTTATAATGAGTTTAAGCTCACTGTTTAGCTGTCTGGTCTGCAACCTTACTGTTTTGGTTAACTCTCACTGCTCTCATAGATTTGTTTTTGACCTCAACTTCTTTCACTGATAAAGTTCTGCAAGTGACTTGCTGGTGAACATAGTGCAACATACAGCTAAAGAGTCTGATGTTTTCCTTGTAAGTAAGTAGAGACCAAAACATGAGCTAAAAGAGAGTGAACATTGGTGTTAAATTCATCAGGTGGACACAAACACAGCCACAATCAGTATGAAGCTGTAAGACCCTGATATAAGTAGTGAGGCAACATGGGAAAGCTGAAGCCAAGCAAGTTGTAAAATTACAAGTATAACTTTAAAACAGCATGGGTACACAGCAGCGAAAATCAGACATTATCATAATTATTATATATCTTCACTCATGGCAATAAATTATTATTGTATTTATGACTCATCTTCTGAAGCACAACAAAACCCAGGAAAAACTGCACTGGCAAGGCTTTACTTCTTGAGGTCTAAAAATAGCTGCCGACAAAAGGCTTTAGCAGCTTGGCTTTAATGTGCGTGCCAAGAGAGCGCAGGGACCATGCAGCAGCCAGAGAGAGAGCGAGAGCTCAGAGAGACGAGCATCAGACTGCACACTGTACATGCAGCACGGTTATCTTTTAAAGTCTAGTCTCCTTTCTCCTCAGGAAACAATTTATGATCCATCTCCAAAATGTAGGGGAGCCTTTCCAGGCCCACTGAGGAACTACTTGAACTTAAAAATGAAAATGAAATCAAAAAGACAAAAGGAGCACAGGACAGAGACAGCTGAAGGTGAAGAAGAAAAAAGTCTTCCTGAATTAATGAGGTTACGCCACAAATGGACACACTGGGGAAATAAAAAAGCAACAAATCAAGAGCGAGAAAATGAAAAATGGTCACCGCCTCCAGCAGGAAAAAATAAATCCTCTACTAATAGTCATTAAGTAAAATAAGCTTTCATTTGGGTCAATTAATCTCATATTTTATCTCAAGGATATATTCCTTAGGTCATTTTTTTCCCTAAATTTCCCACACACTGTTGGGCTTCATGATGACGTACTAAAATAAGAATGTATGAATGAATTCAAAATCCTGACAATTTAATGAGCGAGAGATGTGACTGACAAGTTGACTCGTCTAGCCTGGAACCCAAAAAGACAGTTAACGCCACCTCATAAATAAAAACATGAACTGAAAGCAGACTGAGTGATGAGCGGGGAGGAGAGTCACAGCAAGGTCATCGTTCTGGACTTAGTCATGCAGAATTTCTAAGCCAAACACAATCCATCAACCCATCAACAGCGCAGACCATGGCACGCTGACAAAGCAGAGCCATGCAACAACACAGTGTAAAACACACACACACACACACACACACACACACACACACACACACACACACACACACACACACACAGAGCTAAGTCATGAATACTAGTGCCACACACTCCAATCACAGCACAATCACCGAGCCTCCTCCTTTCAGCACGCTCAGCACTCATTACCGCACATCAATCTCTATCATGTCTCTGCTGTGTCATCTGTCTCGATCCATGACGTGCAGTGATGACAGTGTTTTGTCAACTCCATCATACTGACTTAATTCAACAAGTCAGCCTGTAGTTTGTTCTCAAGTTCAGGGTGGAAGTTTCCTACCCCGTATGTTTGAATGTAGATTAGTGAGGCTATTCTCGATCAAAGTTATGCAAGTCCCGAGTTGATGGTTTGGATCAGTTAATTCCTTTGATTCCTGACAGGGGTGTTGTGATATAAACCATGATATTTAAATGCAAAATACTGATTTCTTGTTAATAATACACGTATTATAACACTGTATAAATATTCTGGTGCCTCTTAAATGATTTCCATTTCTTTCCAATTGCTTTGTCTCCCTCCCCAACACCATCTGGTTGCCTTTTCAATATCCATTAACTGTAATTGCTCTTTTTGTACGATTTTGTACAGTTACAGACTCTCTCCACCTCTCTACACTTTGAGCATGACTCATCTGCCAAATAAAAGAGAAAAAAACATATAATACAATTTAAAGATGAATTTGACTGATACAGGGTGTCTACTGGCATAAACAAGTTAAATCTAAGACTTTCTAATACCACATTCAATAAAGTTTAAGATCCATCTTGCGATGGAAAGTGAAAATATAATCTTTCCAAGAAAACACACTGAAGTTCTTCAAAAAGTGAACAATAAGGTAAAATGACAGATAATGTGCTTAGAAAAATAAACTAATGTGCAGGCCCAATAGTTAGACCTTAGTTTAATTATGCAGACTCACTGCAAGATCGAGATCAATTGTGTAGAAAGGATGAAAATACAGACTTTGACCCATACAGGTGATGTGCTGGAGGTCTGTTGCCCTGTCGAATAATGTTTCCCTCCTGTTAAAATGATGTTTCCCATAGTGGCAACACCTGAAATTCTCATTCTGACTTGACTAAAAACATATAAAACCCATTTTCATGGATCCACAGCCACCCTGGCCTGTAATAGTATTATTATTATTCTAAATTTTCTCTAGATATTGGGATAATATCATTACCATGAACTCTTTCTGCCTCAATAATTATGTGGTGAAAATCGGATGTAGTGCCAGCCCTTATATCTGATTTATGTTTATCATGGGACAGATCTCCAATACCATGCAAATCTAAATATGTGTTTTCAGTTTCATGGTAGGTATGATTGTGGCATCCAAAAATATCTAGATCACCAGATATAAAATTTTGGGTTAATGCAGTTGTAGAGACAGCACCAGTCTGTGCTCAAAGGATTAAAAGGTAGTTTGGAAAATTGGACTTTTTTGGGCCTGCATGAAAATCGATTAGAGCACAGATAAGAACCTCTTGCAAAAGGGACCTTTTTTTTAATTTAACTTGTTTCATTTTAATGTCCTGCACTGTGTCTTAAATTACATTATCTACACCTGTGTGATGTACAGACTTGCTGCTTTGAACCAACCTTTTCTTTAAAATAAACAACTTACAAAACTTACATGTCAGACGAAAATAAGCAATCAGGGTGAAAAAAAAATCAAATCCTTCAACAGAAAAAGCTGTTCCTGACAATGAGGCAATGATTTTTCTCAGCAACAATATGCTTACATACATACAAGTACATAAGGGATGCCATAGCGAGGAAATTGGTGAATAACCTCGTGAAAACAGCAGTGTTTACACTGTTTTACAAGCAAAGATATTCTTTGTTAAGCGTGTATTTTGATCTTAAACGATAGATCCTTAGACCTTCCCATTATTTTGGGGAAAAAAACTAATAGAACAGCAACAGTAGGCGTAGCTTTGGCAGCACCTGCTTTTCTTTTAAATTCTTAATAATAATAACAATAATGTAATTGCTGTGTGCTCGAACACCATGTACAATGTTGCAATGTCATTTTTTTCTTAAAATCTGTGGCCAATATTAATTCCTCTTAATCCTGATATTTATCACAGTAGCTGGCACAACATACTGTAGTAAGTTTTTTTTTTTAAATAAAATACTAAAGGTCGTCCCTGTTTCTCACTAGCTATTTCTATTCGTAGCAAGTAGTTAACACAGCAGCACCAGAGTCACACTGATGTGACTCAAATTCATGAATTCAGCTGATATAACTGGCACCGTACTTACTGTGTAGTTTGGGTTTCCTGCCTGCACCCTCAGCTCAGCCAGCACCCAGATGCCGTTGGTGAGTTTCATGGACTGATACAGCATGTCCTGGCCCTCCACTGTACGCTTGGCTATAGTGAAGATGTTGCTACCCTGAAGTTTGTTGGAGGCCGCATCTGTTGAGGAAATGTTATAAAAATTTAACACAATACAGTAAAAATTTTAAGAGTTTAACTGAATGTGTCCTGTTTTTATTAGCTTAACAGGCTATTGCTAATTTTTAGTATTCACCTTCTGTCATCAAACAATCATTAAATGTACCAGACGATGCAGGATTTCCCTTCCCTTTATCATCCTCTAAAACACCACCCCAGGCTATCTGTGCAGCAAAGATACAGTGACTAATTCGGAATTAACTTTTCTCCTCAGCCTCGGTCTTGCTGCTGCTCCCTGGTAGGATGTGAAACCCTCTCTTTGTTCATGAGGACGAAATTTAATCTGTGGGGGAAAATCTCCATTAAGCTGTCATTAGGAATTCTTCTCCAGTTCAACCGCTCTCACGCTTGTGTAAAACTAAATTATCACACGTAAATATGGGACTGCAGCTGATGAGTTCTCATCAAATGCAATTTGCTTCATTAGTGAGGATCTGAATCCTAGATCGCCACTGCTCCGTCAGGCTATTTTCACATGTAAAGACGCAGCAGAGTGTCGCTGCAATGTGTTGCGTCTTTGGGCAGTTCACTCTCTGTTCCCTTTCCAGCCTTCTCACCTGAGTTGAGATGGCAGTCTTTGATCTGAAACTGGGACTCGTTGTCATTAGGAATGTCTTTCCATGTGGCGAGGAACACCTGCCGCTCTGTGGACGGAGAGACACGATCACTGGATGAGTCCAAAGACAGAGCACACACAGAAATATACACACTATCAGGGTTATACCTCGCTCAGAATATACATTTAGGGGGTAACTACCCATGACAGAATGATCGGTCCGTGCACTGCAAAGGCAATGAGTCTGTTACCCGGTTTGACAGAAATGTATGCATTTTCCTGTTATTTTGATCATCTGATAAACAAAATGTCTATTATTCTTGAGAGGATGAAACCCCAATTGTCAAAACTGGTTTAAAAAAATTGCAACAATGGAAAAAGGGAGGGGAGTGAGTCTGAGAGAGAGAGATTTGTGGTTAGGAGAGGGGGAGGCAGTCAGTGTCCATCAGTGTCAATGTCTGGAGAATCAGGGACAGACATTTTCAGGATTTACCCTTTCACACATGTAGCTCACAGCAGGAGACTGTCGTGTCAGACGCATTTTCACTTTCTGGAAATTCTGTTTGGTTGAGGCAAGGGATGCAGGAGGCATGATGATGCAAAAAGTATGATGTTGCTGTAATCAGGGCTGGAAATCAGCGCCAGCCAAATACTGGTAAAATATGCAAGTGGCCACTTGATTTGCTTCACTCACCAACCAAAAAAAGGTTATCTATTGACACCAGCCAAAGTAGCAGGTGGACAAAAAGTTAATTTCAACCCTGGTTGTAATTAAGGGTTTTTAAGATTTTCCACAGACATTCTGTGACAAATCACAGGAGGTCTTCTCCTGTGAAAAGTGGCAGTGAATGAGCGGGGAGATGACTGCTGGAAGTCAGCGTCATCTTGTTTAAGTTTATGCTCTGCTTCTTTAACATTGGTTTGATAAATTGATATTTAAACACATTGTGAGAGGACTTGAATTGCTATTTTTATTCTAAATCATCATTTTGTTGCAGGTGATTTCTCTTTGGCAGTGGCTAAAGCCTCTTTGGGGTGCCAAAAACTCCTCTACGCAAGAAAAACATGAATGAATGTTAATGAAGTGAAAATTACAAAAGAATCTGTGGTAAAAGTAAATGTACACACAAATATCTCAAAGTAGTGTGTGAGCAGTTTGTTTCCACACTAGGCACAAGGTTTCCTGATGCAGCTGAGGCTGCGGAGCATTAGCTTGCAGCCTCTGACAGCAGGAGGCTCCACAGGGAGAAGTGCCAACATGTTTTCACTGAATTTATCAAACAGCAACACATACACACAAAGAAAGAAAAAGGTCCAAAAATTGATCTTGTGTATCATCTAGGAGCAAATGCGCAGCCCTGAGAGGTTAGCGAGTACAGTCTAACGCACATCTACGTCATACACTTCTTCACATGATAGGAACATTCACGATAATGTGTAATCGCTGACTGACTGACGTATGTGTAATTCGTTGACGTCAGTGGGGGTTTGAGGCTTTTGAGTGAAAAGGTTTAGTCAAGACACACTCACCCATCTTCCCGTCCTCCACAAACAGCATGCTGATGGGGTACTGGCAGCTGAAGTAGAATACGTCAATGTTGTTCTTAACAGCCACCTGCGAGAGTGATTACATCCAAGGAGGGGGTAGAGGAGGACGACAGGAGGAGAAACAAGAAGCAGTACATGGGTAATTACTTTTCGAGTGCCCTTCAAGGATGGGCATCGCTGGTGTATGTGTGCAGTTTACTGAACAAGAGGGCTACAGTCTTACATACAAACACACACACACACACACACACACACACACACACACACACACACACACACACACACTACTACAATACCAATGTTCTTTTCTAGCCTCCCATCACACTGTCTCACAGTAAACTCTTTTGCCAGAACATATCGGCACATATTAGTTACAAGCTACGTGTATCAAAAATAGTTTTTTCCACAGAGCCTCCAGAAAGTGCTTTACAAGATGATATAAATAAAGATGAAGATCTAAGGAGACAAGAATAGCAGACAGTGGTTAAAAATAAAATACCAAAAATAAAAACAAAACAAAAGCAGGACTGACAGGTGAGAGACAACAAAGACAGCACCTGACAGCAGGTCTATATTTAAAAAAAAAAAAGCTTGAAAGTGTTAGCCTCAGCCTCTCAGACAGGACTTTTTACAGACTTTGGGCCCTTGTGGCAAAAGTACAAGACGCTGAAACACGAGAACAACTGTGGTATAATGGGGGCACCTGAAGCGGCAGCCGGTGGTATTGATCAGGCTGCTAAACAAAGTGCGGAGAGAAGGACGGTGAGTTTGGCCAGAGGAGAGCGGAAGAATGACTCATGAATAATTTATCGGGGGGTCTTATTCCTGGGTGCAATGCAGGACTGCCTGTAACACAGCGAGTCATATACAAACTACAAAGCTTCACTTTGTCTGTTAGTTAACTAAAGGAAATGCATTATAAAGAATACAACATACAAAGTCAGATGCCATATAAAGGCTATAAAGGCTACTGCATGATATGATTTTAAACTTCAGGTCTCATGTGATGTACTGAGTTAACCCACAAGACGCCAGGTTCCTAAACTGTTTGGCCTTGTTTTGGCAACAAGATATTTTTGTGCTTCCCAATACTTCTGCTAGCAGAGAGCCTTTTATAGTCCACATATAATTGGCATTATTTGTCTTACGTGGGCTAGTAGTTCCTATCCACATCACCTTTGAACCGACAAAATGATTAGGAGATGAATACAAAATTAATTTATGTTGATAATTGTTTTAATCTTTTTTTAAAGGTAAAAAAGCAGTCAAAATAATGATAAAGGATCTGCATACTAAAACCTAGGGCTGCACCTGACTTAGAATTATATCAGTTAAATCAATATTGGCTGTTCAGTATAAATATTGAACTATTTTTCCCTCTTTTCCATAGTTTTGGAGTGTGATTGGGGTTCAGCGGGATGTTCAGTGCGCCAGCGACATTTGCATAATAGTTAGCAAGCCAACTACACTAACAACAGATCAAAAATGTGCAACAACATTTTTTTTTCCTTACACTTAATATCAAACAAAAGCCACAGACTATATCTTATTAAGTTGCTATAAGCTGTAAACAAACCACTTTTATGCAGAAGACAGAGGATAACATTATCTGGGAGCCTGACCAGGAAAAGCCTCTCTTCCTCCAGGCAGCTTCCTCTGCGTCCACAGCTGCCTGTACCGCAGAGCAGCGTGAAAACGAGCACTCAAAAAATAATCTTAAATTGCACCTGCCTTTTCCATATATGTATTACACAGGATATTTGCATAATAATAATATTCACCATTAAGCTTCAGGTAAAAAGAGTAGAGGCGCTGTATCACACAGCAAAAAACATACATCTAACAAGACAGCTGCCAACAATTTTGTCCATTAAATAAAATCAGCGCAAGACGAGATGATCTGTCTGATTTAGCTCAGCAGGTGACGGCAGCTGATTTATTCATCAATCACTTACTTTATAGTCCTTTCACAATTTCCTCAACTCTTTGCTGATGTCTTTTGCTTTCACTGTTTTTTGGAATTTCATCACTGCTGAATACATCTATTTCCGTACTCACACACACCTGAGAAAGTCACCACTTTGACATTGTTACATCTAACTGGTTTCTTTGCAGGCCCATGACACTTGCACCCAAAGTTAATAAAGCACTAAAAATGCGGCGATTTGTGATGAAGGGGTTTCAATGACTGCTACCGCACACACGTAGTGAAAAAAGAATTCAAAAATAATCCATCAAGACAAACACAAAGCAGAACCTCTCAAAGTAAAACATCTGAGAAAGTGTTAAAACAGACAATAGTACTCATCAAAGCCGGGCCCAGAGGCTGCAGAGTAGAAAGGTTAGCAGGGCCACTGAGGCCAGGAGAAACAAAGGAGCCATGTGTTGTGACCACTAATGACCGCCCCCACCTCTATCACCCCCTCGACACTCTTATCTACTCTCTCCAGCTGCACACAGCACCCGTCCTCAATTCTACCCAGTTAAAAGAACCACCCTGATCAAAAACAAGCCACCCACTGCCGCTCTTTTTATTTTCAACTTATCACGACCGTTCTGAAGGTTGTTTCATGTTTTAATTCTGTTTTATTCACAACAGGGGAATTCAATGGTATAGGTGAGTAAGAGTGAGGACACATTACTAATCGCTGAGAACACATGGTTATGTTTCCTCCGACAAAACTGAATGTCCCAAAGAGATGCAGTCAGTTTCATGAATATTTTAACAATGACGCATTTCCAGTTTTAATTCTGCAAACTTGGGATATAAAAAGATCAATCATGAAGAAGTCAAAATTCTGCTAACTTTAATTTAGTATTTGACAGGCTGTACAATGCGATGATTTTATTTAATTATCAAAACCCAATATGCAGTCATATCAGCTAACTCCAGCCCTTTAACACAGAGATCCAGGAATACTGCCACAACAAAGACTCTTCATTAAGCAGGCACAGCTTTTTAAACAGACCAAAAAAACTCCAGCATAATGACCCCCCAGTGTGTTATTTTAGGGTGTTTTCACACAGGCATTGTTTAAGTCGGCCCAATCGAACTTTTGGCCCGAGTGCGGTGCATTTGGGAACAACTCCGCTCCCTCATTGCCTGTTTGTACCTTTCATGCGGATTGCGAGGTGGATTAAGGGTTCATTTATGCTCAACATTAGATACATATACGAAGAAAGATGTAACCTTCTGTCTGTACCCTGCGTTCATTTTGTCCGTATTTGTGCACGTTTTCTGAAAGCTTACAATGAGGAAGACACCACCAGAAAATGGCGGGGTGAAACAAATCGATAATATAGTGAAAAGAATTCGCCTACCACATTTCGCAATTTATTTATCGGCTTCACAGACCACTGCCAACTACAATGTTGCCTCCATTAAAAGTTACATTATTGCCACCTCCTCCACTGCAGCTTCATTTGTTGTCGTCTGAACCTTGAACAGCATTGTAAAAAGGGGCTTCTGTTTACATTTAAATGCAACTCTGACAGAGTGCTGTCATGATTTTCGAGGCCATAGGCCCAGCAGGAAGTCATGTTACAACAGCAAACACCAGGCGTCAGTGTCCTGATTAAAAAAGTGATGAAAATAAAAACGTTTTGCATACATAACATTGCACTTTAAGTCTTGACAATCATCTTGTTGACAAGTGGTATCACTGTCACAAGTGTGATGCTCAAAAATTCAGTCCTGAGTCATTCATAGAAAATGGAAGCAGAGAAAGAGATTTAATACTCCTGTTCAACCAAAACAAAAACTAGCACAGTCACATAAAATTCAGGGGGGGGGGAAATACTGTGATGGTGTTACCTGCAGGTTGTTGAGAGGCTCCATCTTCATAACAGGTCCCACAGTGCTGAGAGGAAGGACTGCCTCAATACTCTGGTTTGGGCTGAGAGGAGTGAGAATCTGGAGGGGACCAGCCGGAGCGAGACCAAAGCTACAGAGAAACACAGAGGGCGGAAAAAGTATTACAAAGTGCGTGACTATACAGAAATATCAGCAAATCACATAGTGGGTGGTCTTACCTATTTCTGTTAAACTGGATGGCAAAATCAGTCATGACACTCATAGCTTTATTAGTGAGGGTCATCTCCATCTGGATGACTCCAGCACGGCGGACAAAAGTGCCTGAAATCTCCAGACCCTTGGCCTTCATGGCTGGAAGCCAAACCTTAACAGAAAACAGATCAGTTTTTTATTATAAATCCCACCACTGGTGTTATATCATTCTATAGCATGTCTCATCCCAGGTTATCATGACTCACTGTTTTAGGGGGGCTGTAGGCTCCCATAGGCATACCAACTCCTCCTCCGAGATCAAACAGGTCATCCAGACCGCCGCTGACAGGGGCATTGAAAGAGGCTGGCATTGCAGCTGGAGGAGCACCGAAACCAGCCCCCATCTGTGGGTCACAAAGTAAAACCGACACATTAAAGTCATCCTTTACTGAGCAATCCAAGCTCAACAAATACTCAGATAAAAAGACTTACAGCAGGACTGCCTCCAAGGTCTCCGCCGAGCTGGGTAGGAGGGAAAGAAGCACAAAAAACTCCACGTTATCTATTGGCGCAACATTAAATACTCTGGAAGGATTGATAAGGATGGATGGAGGGTAGTGAGGGTCTAAGAAATGTCTCTCCGTGATTAATGACAGCTATGGGGTTTACTCTATAAACAAGTGACAGCAAGATGGAGACACCAGTACAGGAGAAATCCTCCTTTATGTGACTGACCTTTTGCAGCCCACACAAGTCAGGCTGAGTGGCTATTGAAATCAAATAGTTTTTGTTCAAATGCTACTCACTAAGTGTGTCTATAGCGGTGGTGAAAAGGTCAGGGGTACAGTGAACAAGACTGGTGTTATAAAAAATACAGTGCTCCCACACAGTGACAAAGGTCAACTACTGTGCATTAAAGACAATATTTTGACAAGAACTGTAGGCAAGACTGACTAAGATCTCACCTACACGGAGTGGGAAACATTAAGAATGTAACACAAAGTGCAAACAGGCACAGTTCACTGCTGGGGAGGACTACTTGGAGGACACAGTGGCACAACAGGGGACAAAAGGGGGGCTCAAGGCTGGTGCTGGCCTTTACTGGTCCAGCGTGGTCCCCTGGACCAACCTCAGTGGGGCTGTAATCTGGGGGCGATGGGGGCGATGGGGACGATGGGGACTGATGTGAGAGCTGAGGTGACTGAGGAGTGTCCGTCCGCAGGGGAATGGGAGGCTGATTGAAACAAATTGCAGAGCCCCGAGATAAGAAAAGAGCTGGACTCAAGGATTTCACAGCATGCTTACCATAGATATCACAATAATAAATAATGACAAACGATGAGTGAAAATGTCAGACTGATGCATGAGAACTTCAGTAAACAGCAGTGATTAAATCAATCGTCTAAAATGGCCTGACATGGTTTAGAAATGTTGTGCCCTCTCCCTCCATTAGTAGTTACCGGCTCTGACTCATCCCCCATCTGCAGGTGCAGCATTGAACAAAGAAAGGGAAACACACAAGGGTCAAAAGAAAAAAAAGAAAAAGCACCAAAAGGCAGAAAAAAAAGACAAAATACAAAGTTATATTAAGGTCAGTAGGTCCCATTTATATTTAGCCTATTACCAAAATCAACCAAGATGTTTTACACCTGGCCGCCTCACTCAAACAGTGTTGTGTAGAAGACCTACCAGGCTGTCCAGTCCTCCTCCAAGAAGGTCCATAGCACCCATCTGCATGCCAGAGGAGGGGGGTGGCGGGCCAGTGGTGGTAGGAGGTGTCAGGTCCAGATTAAGCAGATCTCCCAGGAGGTCTCCCTGGGATGGGATGACAGCGGGAGGCGCCTCGGATACTCCAGCAGCAGAAGCCGTATCTGGGCTTTCAACACTGTCACCACTAATAGAAATAAATAAGAAGGAAAACGCATTGCATTGCATTTTAGGACATTTATTTAAAGTCCCTGGTTAAGCGTGCTATGATTGACCAGCCACTGATCGTTATCAGTTGTCATTCATTCTCTGATTGATCAGGTCGATCAAAAGAGCCAATCAGATGATGCAAAACACGCAAGACAACTACAGCTAAAATGCAGACAAAGTATGATAGACTGGCTGATGAATAGGAGTGTGTGAAAGAGAAAGTTAGTTAATGCGGTTGTACACTGGAGTCTGTGTGTGTGCGCGTGCTCGTTCTGGCGTCAGTGATATAAGTAAGTGTTATAAGCGGGGGATGCTGACATAAAACTGTTGCAGTGTGAGTTAAGATTCAAGTTGTGCTTTTCATCAGTAATGAGATTAAAAAAAAATCTTAAGTGAAGTATGTTTAATTAAAATGATCAAATTATTGGTATTGGATTAACTAGATTGACCAAAATGTTCAATATAACCTAAGACTAAATAAAAGAAACAGCTGAAAAAAATTAACATTAGTTGACTTAGTAGCCTATAACTTATTGTTTTAATTTACCTTTAATACTAGTTTAATTGTACTAATGCTACTTATTTTATGTCACAGGAAACCTATTTTTGTTAAGCTCTAAGATGCCCAAAATAACCAAGCGTAGGCTGCTATGGTTGCATTTATCACTGTCTCTGAGAGAGAGGTGAATATTTTGCACATATTGCCTGCCAATAAACAAACAGTTATTAATTAATTATACTTTTTTATCTGTTATTTAAATACCTAACATACAGTGTTGTTAAAATAGGTAAATAAACGAATAAATAATGCTACAAGACAAATAGAAGATCCCAGGATTTGTGATTGGTGTTGGCTGAGACAGCCTCCTGTGATCAGTACTGGTTTTCATATAACCTTTAAACCTAATTTGATGTTTAACTGCCGATTTAACTCCATCTATTCCTCTGAGAAAAATGGCAAGTAGATGCGATGAGTGATTAAAATACAGGAAGGAACAAAGAAGAACAGCTGCACAGCTTGACACTCCTGGAAAGTGTGTTACTCATCAGATTTGAGGGAAAGCATAATAGCAGCATCAAGAAGCTAGATCCACTTCAGTAAACAAATTCCTTTGCCTGCAGTGTTTTTTAAAAAAAAAAAAGAAAAGCATGACTCACGATCCAGCACTGCCGGGGAGTCTCTTGTGCTGAACACCACGGCTGCCCTCAACAAAGGCACTGGGAGGCTTGTGGTAGACAGAGGCCAGAGTACCAATGTGGCAGATGAGCTCCTCCAGCAGTGTGGGCTCAATCAGATCCGTCTCCTCAGAGATCAGCGGCTTCTCAGCCAGAACCACCTCCTTGGCAGCCACCGGGTCTGTGGAGAGCAGACGCCAGTAGATGTAGCCGCGGTCCCTGAGGTCTGGGTTATCAGAGTCCTGCAGAGAGAGACGGAGAAATGAGGATGAAGGATTATTATTATTCATGGAGCATGTTTAATAAATACTTAATGTTGGACTTTTTTTGTCTTGGCCCCAATATGAGAGACTGAGTCATGATTCAAAGTCATTAAATAAGTTCTAAGAAAAAAAAAGACACCTCAATTTATGTGTGTGGTAAATTTTTAAAAATGTAGATGATATGAGGCTCTCAAATGATTTCAGTTCGATGAATAAAATATATATTTCATCATAAGGTTATTTTTTAAGTTATGAGGCACACATTTATTCTCCCCTATGCTAGTTTTGCCTGCACACATCCAGGGTTAGCAATTCATTGCTGTAGATAAATCTATAGAAACTAATGTAAAAACAGTACAACTGTAATACTCTACATCTTTGTGAAGCTCATAATGTTGTGCTTTTTGGTTACATTTTGTTTGTTTGCCATGTCATTTATTTTCTGCAATAAACCAAAGGAAAAATCCCCCCCAGCTTTTTGACGAGGGAACCAAGGCGGCCCCAACTTCCATGTCAGCCTACAGAAAAATATCAGTACCGGGAGCACTCTATCGTGCACCAATATATGCAGAAAATACACAAAAAGAGAACCACACAATTTCTTGTGATTCTTATATCAAAATCCAGTCATGTTCTCTTCCTGTAAAACTTTGACAAGCGCTTGCATAAGCTTGTACAAACAACTTTCAAGCAATAATATCATAACATCCACTCATCAATCAACTTGCCACTTTTAGCCACAAAGAGCTAAGATTAAGTCAGCTAGAGGAATTCATTAATTTAAGTAAAGTGGTATCTGTGGCAGCTCCAGATTACGTGAAAGACATTTAACAGTGAACTGCTTTAGCAACCAACATTATATGAAGCATATAATTGGCTTTGCCTCTTTCTTCCTGACATTTACTGCTATCCCTTTCCACCACTGTTAAGACACGCCCACTTTCCAGCCGTTAAATCAAATACCTCCCAATGTTAACGTTATATCCTGCCTATCCTGTTTCCATCGGAACTACATCACAATACTAAAGCTAGATACTCTGATATATCATATCATCTGGACTTAAATTTTTCCAACATGCAGACACGTACAGTGTGTAGTGAGGCCATAGCCATTTTTCACATCTGTATTAAGACAAATAGGTGGATTGTTATTTAAATGAACTGTAACATAATATCACATAACAAGATTATTTTGGCTTGATGATACTTCATCGAATTATCAGAGTGTTTGTTTGCATTTTTTAAATCAACTTGTTACCTAAAACCATTAAAAGACAATTAGTGTAGCAGCAGAGTCAGCTCAAACCACGGCAGTCATTACTGAGGGAAGAGCCAGATCCATATTGTCATTACAATACTCCTGTGTCCCTGAAATGAGGGAAATTAAGGATAGAAGTACTTATCGGAAAAGATACAAAAAAGAGCAAAGTCTGAAGTCATGTCTGACGAGAACATAGAACACAAACTAGAGGAAAACATGGAAAGCAATTCCAGAGAACGAGACAGTAAGTGAAGATTGTCAAATGTGTGGAGAGACACGATGGAAGCAACTTATATGTGTGTGGGGGGGTTTTCTCACCTGTGTGGCTAAGCTCAACACCTGCTGCACTAGCTCCTGGGTCTCGGTGGGCTTTTTCAGGAACAACTTGACGATTGCCGTCAGCAGCTGCAGCTGCACCTAGAGGACACAGTTAACACATAGAGTACTTTACAACAGCTAACGTACTACATTTAAAACATAGCAAGCGTACATATAATTTTGCCTAACATTGTAAACAGCGGCAAGGTTTAAAATTAGGGGTCAACAGATTATCAGCCTGGCAAATTATTGGGGCCGATATTTGGCATTTTGCCAATTATCTGTTTCAGTGTTTTATTTCAATGATCGCCGATAAAATCAACTAATTAAAAAGTGCAAAGAAAGTGTCAGCATGGGAGAACTTTTACTTTGTAAAACCTCAGGGAGCTATTTGTATTTATTCATTTTAATTTTTATTTATTCATTTTCATTTCTAATAGTATAGTATCGAAAGTAATATTGAAAGCAGTATTGACCCTGAAAAAACAATATCAGTCGGCCCCCTATTTAAAACAGTGTTGGTGCTACTGTAATTCCACTACCTTTGGCAGTGATTAGACATGTAACTTGTGCTCTTTCATAAAAATAAGACAATTACAGTTACTGAAATTTAAATGGGCTCCTTACACGCTACTTTTGTCTTGATCATAGCAGACAACCAAAGCATATTAACAGATTTTTTTTCCAGTTATATTCCTATGTCACCTATAGTGATGCATGGCTAAGGTGAATGGCGTTCAGTGGCTCTGCCTTATGTGTGTGTGTATGTTTGACAAAGACAGAGACAGAAAGAACAGAATTTGGACTATTGCACACTATCTTTCAATAAGTTATTAATGACAAATGTTATTCGAAAGGCTGCAGGACCTGCTGTTAGACCAGTGCATCACAAGTCACCGAACCTTACGGCGTCACAAGAACTGGCATGAATCATTCAATCAATCAATGAATCAGCATTAGGCTGTCACTGACCACAATTGCTGACAGTCAGGCAATTTGAGCTCGCTGTCCTGGAAATATGGTCCTTATTTTTCTTCCTCGAGATCAAGGACAAAAATATGCCTATAGTTTTGAGTTTTAGTCCATGCACAGGATTTCAATTACTTTTTAGGTTAGGAGGATGAACCTCCGTGTGTAAATAACTTATCATTTTTATTTCATTAGACCTGTCCAAAAAAGAAATACTGTCAAATGTCTAAGACACACTTACTATTTTATTAAAGTCATTCAACTACCATTTGGAGAAGTAACTGGTATCTGCAGCTAATTTTCATTAGCACAACACAGATCTTAACAGTGATCTTTTAAAAATGACCTGTACTGAAATACAGTTAACACATAACATATAAAGATTAAACTCCTTTCACTTCTCAGGTCTTAAGCTTGAAAGCTTAGATGCTGCTCCCTGCTAAACAGTAAAGATTCAACTACTACTTTAATCTGCTGTTACCAAACAGCACAAAAATGAACATTTTATGCATAATACATTCCTTTGTAACCACAAAATCACTTAATATCATCAGAAAAGCTTCTCCAAAAGAATAATATGGGAATAGGTCTACTACTTGAAGGGAGCCGTCTAACCAAGTAAAGCCTGTTGTAATCCCACAACGAACTGTGGCAGAGAGCTCTCCAGAGTGAAGACAGGCTTTTCCACAAAATGTGGGTCTGAGCCAGACATAAAAAGTGTTCCCATTATCCCCATTACATCTTATTAAGTACTGTTAGTAAAATTACATATACTTCTCATCTAGGATTCTAATTTTTAATTTCTCTTATGGTATTGCAGATTTTGTCAATTTAATTAGTCTGTCCTGTTCTCTGTTGCAGTACTGCATTTGTATATGACATCTCACTTCCATTTTTTACCTCCCTGCAGCAGCTTACAATAACTTTAATTATTTCCAACTACAGAAACCACTGTGTGCTACTTACTGCTAGCACTGGCTGCAATTATTGGTGCCATTACCATTAAAAATGGACTTCCCATTTTTGGAACAACAATCTCGCCACACTCTCCACACAAACACACCTGAGTGCTTTCATCATGGAAACCCTCCAAAAAGCTCTCCAGTAGCTCATCAGCGTTGTCGATGCGCTCAGCATACTCTCCCACAATCCAGATCATGGCAGCGCGAGCCTCCGGCTCATCCAGGGAGTCCAGGTTTTCACATAGGGTGGCAATCACGCTCTCATACCTGAAAACAGTTACAACATTATATGCACTGAACAACAAAGACAAAAAATAAACGCATTATCTCATTAATTTATTCAGAAAAAGAGGGATAGAAATACACAGCAAAACAGGCCGACAGGTGAACAGTCACCATATGACACCAACTTGTAAAACATGTTAGCACACAACTGCCTACTTTCACATCCGGCACACACGGAGCAACACTGGCATTACTTTGCAGTTGTGTGTTCCAGCAGCCTGACAAATGTGAATCCAATATTAATGGTCTTCTCTGCTCTGGTTTGCTCTTTGGGTCTTTAGCTTGCTAAATGTTCAACCGGACAATGTCTTTTGATCTGCACTGAAGTCAGGATAATAACTTATTTCATTTACATACTACTTTCATTACAAGACTTGGCAAGGCAGAAAGATTTTGTTGAGGTCTAATTAACTGAAAAGGCAGCAGTTTGAGTGGTAGTGAATCATATAGCTAAAGGCTTGGGCCATGCTGAGCTGGAAACTTTCCAAAGCTGCTCCCTTGGAGACTCACGACTTCTCAGTGATAGTCTACCGCTGTGTGGGAGAGGTTTCTGTCTGGCACATGAACCCACTCTGTTGGATCCACAGCAGAAGTCACGCTCCAGTCGAATCTGCCTGACCTTTGACCAGGTGCAATTGAGACAGAGTTTTAAAGTGCCGTCCACTAGAAACACACTGTGTTACTGAGGACAGTTTTCTTCTCTGAAAACTCTTATGCATGCCTTTCAGAATAAATGCTAAGCTGAAAAGACTTTGTCTTCCTAATGAGCTTTCACTCTGCAAATTTTCAGACCAAGAGAAAATAATCTGAGGGTCACTGAAGTGGAACAGTACGGGTGTCTGCTTGAGTATAACAGTGTGTGGAGGAGATAGCTCTTAAATCTCAACATCAGACTGTTAAAGTTGAATGTGGATAACAAAGTGTTAACCATGAAAGTGCAAATGACCACACTGATGCCTCAGAGAGAACCTACTTGTTGGGGTACTTGCGGAAGATGTCCTTGATGACCACAATGGCCTCCTGCACCACATAGTTGACCTTGGTTTGGATGAGGTCTAACAGCGTGCTGACACAGCGCTCTGCTGATTGCTAATAAGGGTGAGAAAAACAAATTCTGTCACAAGAGGCCTGCAGATTAAAGACAGTATAGATAAATGCATTTATCTATACTGCAGTGGAATTATCACTTTTAATAAAGGCTTATGGGCTATGAAATATTATATATTATTAAAGGAATTATTCTGTGATGTTAAATACTAGGAATACTAGAGCATCATTAAGTATATTTAACTTGAAGCTTAAATAATTCCTTCAGTCCAGGCTTCAGCTTGTAAATAGTCCTGTGTTCATTTCAAGTTCATTCTACTGAAATTTTGAGAGGAAAATACCATGATGTACTGTATACTCTTAGATGTCAAATATGGAAACCGTAATAATCCATAGTATAAGTTTAACCGTAATTAGTTGTTATTTTATGTATGATTTATTTATGAAGTTTTCGACACAAAGAGCATACATACAATACAAAACCCTTCACATGAATATATATAATTAACTAAGAGAAGATCTGTGGATATAGAGAAAAGAAAAAAATATACTAAGACAAACTAAATTAAATCAGCAACAGCATGACTATAAAATACATTAAAAAAATACAAAAATATAAGAATAAATAAAAAAGGGAAGACGAATAAGAAAACAAAGGGGGAATGAGAATACATGACAGAGCTGCCTTGTATAAAACACAACTGTGTCTTTTATGGTTTACAGATCTGTTAAGGTCAAAGGAGCAGTAAATGTGAACAATCATGTAAACGGACCAACAAAACATCTGGTGACAGTATGACTCTTCACCCACCTCTACTTTGATGGCACAGCGGCCAATGGCTCTGACTGCTTTACGGACAAAGTCCACATCCACCTCAGTAGCGTACTCCTTCAGCTCAGCCAGGACCTGCAGCGAGTCAGACGAGCAGAAGCGTCACTCAGATGATCTTGTGAACAACATCTTTATTATCTTTATTAGCTTTATTAAAAGCACTCTAAGACATGGTTCCCATGCAGTTTTACCAATGAATTTTACAAACTTTTCCATAATATTTTATACCATTTCCATTCATTTATGTAAGTAGTTAAAAAAAATAGCATGCATTAGCACCTCTCTGCCAAGTGATTTGAATTAGGGTCCAATTCCAGATGAGGGGAGGAACGCACACTTCTTTTCCCCACAACTAAATTTGGCCACTATACCTTCTGCACCAAAATTTTAAATGTTTTTGTGAAAAGCCTCCATCTTGTGTGGCTAGGGTCTGTCTCTCTCTCTCTCTCGAGCCATGTATAATATTTGTCATTCAAAAGCCATACACAATTAAACACACACTTCCCCGGCATTTGCATATACACAAACGATTAGTGATTGCTAACTTTTTTAAATATTAGGCATTCCCGCTGCCAACTAGCCTTATAAAGGAATGTGTATCACGTATATTTATATATATCTGTGATGTTTTAATGGTCAGATTTTTAAATAGGTAATACAAGAATGTAAGTCGTGTAAGGTTAAACATTTCTGAATTTTTATAAACATATTTTAAATAATAACCAAAACAATATATACTCAGTACTTTTCCAAAACATTCTGTTCATTCCAAGCATTTTCCAGGTCTGAAGAAGAGTTTTCTAACTTAATAACTTTTCCAGGAATGTTATGACTTTGGGAACCCTGCTGAGATAACTGCTTTCAACTTTTCCATCTCAATGAAATATTACAACTGTTTGTTTGTGTGTGTGTGTTACCTGAGCGATGTTTGCTTGAGATGCAAGGCGGATCATTATGTCCAGCTTCTCCAGTTTGACATAGATTGGGTCATTGTACTTTACAAAGAAAACCTTCATCTCATGTTTCAAGATCTCTGGGCTAAAAGGGGACACCAACATTTCTTGTTAATTGAGGCAATCAACTAAGATTGTAAGATTGTAACAGTAAAGTAAAAAGGAATTCAACTGAAATGTACTATGCTACAGTAAATGCAACTTTAATTAGGGCCTGATGTTCCCAAAGTGTTAATAATAGTAAAGAGACATCCTCAGGTCACCTCCCCAAATTTACCGTCTCTGTACGATGAGGTTGATGTTCCTAAGAGCCACATATTGCAACTCGGGCTCAGCAGAGAGGAGAGTGACCAGTGGAGGGGCAAGCTTCTTCAGCAAGGTGCCATAGTAGTCCAAGTCTTTGGGCAACATCTCCATGAACTTCATTAAAACTTTTACAGCTGACAACACCACTGCAGAGTTGGCGTGGGAGAGCCGTGGGGTCACACGCTCGCAGATGCTAACAGATGTTGATATTGGGAGAGAAAATACAATTAGACAGGCTTTAATAAGTAAACCTGCTAAGTGTCACGCAGTGTTAATGAAGGCAGCAGTTTCTCCTACCTTTGGGACTCGCGGTCATCACGAGGTGTGTAATTGGCCAGGCAGTCAAGAATGAATATCTGTCCCCACTCTGTACACTCATTTAAAGCTGTCAGCAACTTGTTGATGGTCTGAGGGTTCAGGTCCAGGAGATTACTGTTGGGGTGAGACTCTGCTATCTCAGACAGAGCTGCCACTGCGTTTGCTACGACCTAAAGATGAAGACAAGAGTAAAGATAAACACTTACAGAAAAAAGAACAAAAGCCCCCAGCTGCATTAGGATATAAACAAGAGGTCATTACACAAACACAATTCTGGCAACACGTAGAGCATCTGTATGCCAGCAAAGAGCTTATCAGTGAAAGGCAGAGCTGGGGCTTGTAGCCAGCTGTGTCACCACTCTCGTAAGTAAGAAATCAAATCTGTCTGGTTCAATAGCCAGCTAGCAGGCTGCCTGAAGCAGTCATACCATGGGGTTGGAGTCAGAGATGAGGTCTTTGAGGGTGTCCAGGAAGCCTTGGTCCTCTACCAACTGGGCATTGATATCATGAAGCTTTGCTACACACACAGCTGCTGTCTTCCTCACATACGGGTCTTCATCCTTCAGACATTTCCGCAATGGCTCGCAGAGGTACTCAGTGATCTTGTCCACACGGATGCAGCCCATTGTACGAACAGCAAGGGCCCGGATTAGAGGGTTAGGGTCTTCACAGTCCTAGATGAGTGGGTCAGAGAAGTTTAGGTTTGGTCACTTTTGATTTTTTTTCTATATCAAACTACATCCTCAGAAGGACATTTTTAATGTATCTAATGTTTGTTTGCATTCTGTAAAGAATTAAATTATCATATATTAAGGCGTCCCTGTTGTATGATAAAAGGGAAGAAGGAAAAATATAAGAAAACAGGTGGCTGTTTTTAACTTAAAAACTTTGAGGTTTTGTAATTATCTCATTGAATTTAGAGAGATAATGACAGGCCACATTAAACAGCTGTGCAGAGAAGCGTAGCCCAAAACAGCATGCATGAGTAGGTTCAAATTAGCAAAAGAATATTTATTCTCCTAATCACACAGTACTACACAAACATTTCCATAGCCCTGTATATAACACCAGCACAGTCAGAAACGTCCAGGTACCAACAGTTTGTCTCAGTTATGGAATTGTAATATTTACGTTAACAATTTTCCAAGTAAAATTAATATATTTACTTTTGTAAGTTGTGCATGAACTCAAGTACTGCACAAATCTTTTTATAGCACCGCAAGATCTAATTGCACAAGTACTGCTACTACTCTAGTGGTAAATTATACATAGAAATATAAATCATTGAATATAGTTTCTACATATTTATGACATATTGAGCTTTACCTTTACAAAAGTGTTAACAGCCATGATAGCCATGTCTGGCTGACTCTTGGCATAGTTCATCAGGTAGAGGTAGACCAGCTTTTTCAGCTCCAGGTTGTCCGTCTGCATGCAGTTTACAACATCTGGGAACAGAGCGCTGAAGAAGGGACAAGGCATGATGTGAATACTAACTCAAAATGGCGGGTGATTTGTTACAGTTCATTATTTAGGTGGGAATGTTTCCCTGACTCACCTGACATCCTTGCCAACTGTCATGGATGCAATGACCTTCTTCACAGCCTCCTTCTTCTTCTCTTTCTTATCACTGTTAAGCTCTGCCTTGAGCTCAAAGATCTCCCCTGTACACACAAGAGAAAAAAAAGGTAATGACACATCATGAAATCTGACTGTGATGCTGGGGGTGGACAGGAGAACTGAGAAGCATTGACCTCTTTTCTTGCAGTTTCTGATACTGGTGGGTGGTACTGGTTGTCAGATGTTGAGGTGCGCATGCTGCAAGCAACCATCCTGACACAGAGTGCATTAATGATTTTTTTATACAACAGCACAGTTAAAGTTGAGGTTATAGCTAAGCCCACATCACCTGCATTCTTTGTATAATCAGCTCACTGTGGCTGCTGCTTCCTCCACTACTTCACTTCCAATATCTAAAACCAAAACTAGTTCATAACTTGATTATTATATTAGTTAGTCCATCACCAACTTTGGTGATTAAGCCTTCTAGTGATCCACTGATATAAAGCGTTCATTACAAAGCTGCAGCAGGATGTGCTCATTAGTATTCAGAACAGCTGCAGACTTAGAGCTCCAATAACATGGCAAATGAGAGTGCACAAGTACGTTCACATGCACAAAATATATTTTGAAAAATACAATATTCCTACTAAGCTGTTTAGATGTCTTATGAAAATTAATATTTCACTAAAAATTCTGTTTACATGCAATCTTGAACACTTTGATTAACGTGCCCTAACATGTCGTTTATCATGTCAAAATATGGAGAAGTAGAACAGCTGGAACTGTTTATCATTTTGCCTCTTTGCATCAAAATAGGATTTTTTTTTCAGTTTCCTACTGCTGGCGGACTTGTTGGATCATAAACAGACAAAAGGCCGTGTGTCACAAACTGCGAAATGGCTGTATACATGCCCAGATGATGCTTCTCAAACCCAAATAATACCTGTATATCCCATGTCTTAATCGTAAAATGTAAAATAAGGAATACATCCCGATTCTGAATATTTAAAGAAACTATGCTGTTTATATGACCAGCATCCAATTCAGCACAGTAATTTTCATTTTTTTCACAGTAATGGTGTAATACTGGTGTGCAACCATAGCCTGTGATGACACCTGACTGTTGATGAGTAATGCTGGGCGATTATACAATATCATCTTTTATGAATTATCAAAGCAAAACTTGGCATTAAGGTTTTGGGTTTTTTTGTTTTTTTTTGAGTGTGTGTGTGTGTGTGTGTGGTGTGTGTGTGTGTGTGTGTGTGTGTGTGTGTGTGTGTGTGTGTGTGTGTGTGCGCACACGCGCCTTGTCATAGGTAAAGCGTGACACTGGAACGCAGCTCAATGCACTTAATATCAATTTAATTTCATGTTAGTTTGCATACCTTTGGATGATGATGTACTATAACAGAAATAAAATCTTGTTAATATGAACTGGTCGCAAGCTGATCTTTATGATAGTGGAGATGCCATCATTTAAGGTTTTTTTGTTGCTTTTTTTAAAACTGAAAGAGCCCCACCTTTATTTAGTTTACTTTTCCTTGCAGAGTCACTGACATGTCTTTCTGCACAAATTAGACTACATAAACATACACTGTCAGTACAATGACAATTTTTGGCTTAAATTTGAGTCTGCGCATTTTGAGTTTCCCAGACCTTGTAAAGTACCTACTAATCACTCCTAATCTCCTTTAAGATTTTAGCAACAGACTGCACACAGCAACATTGGGCAGATTCACAGAAAATGCTCATACTGAAAGAAACATGCTCTTATGTCTTGAGTCAATCCTAACAAATATAAGATGTCAAACACTTTCACTAATAAGCATCTGTTTGCATTCCCTAAGCCCTGTGTGTGGAAACATGGTCATTTTGGGTCATGTGAGAAAGAGAGCCACACAAATGCAGCAGCAGCACAGCAGGACAGTCAAATCTCTGCCAGCTAATGCTCAATATGTCTAATCTGATTTACAATAACCAGAGCTGTTCAGTTCTTGGCAACAATGTTGATGCAAAGTATGATCGCAAATTTGTTTTTTTTTTTTTAATGTCTCGTTAGGTCATTTCAGTATTGGTGATGGCCATGTATATTTAGCGACTCAAGCTTTAACTGAACACACATTGAGGAGAAATGTTTAATTGAGAAAGCCCTTTTGGCTTCTTAGATTGTATGATGATGATCGTGTCATGTACAATCTTGCTTTGAATAAATCCAAATAAATTTCTCCGAAACCACTGAATAACTTTAAATTAATTGGGCTACATGGACAACCAAAAAAAAAGAAGTTAAGGTCTCCCTTTGCAGAGACAATAATTCAGCACCACTCATCTGACCAGGCCACAAAGTACACGTGCATTTACTTAAAAATAACACATTAAAATGATTGAGAACAGAATATAAAAAGAAAACTGTAACTTGTCACTAAGAAGTTTTACATGGTAAATCATTTATCTTTTAAATTAACAAATAGTAATCTATCAGACCTTTCTTGGTGGTGGTGAAGTACTTGGAGTCCGTCATCTTGGATCCAAATTGTCGATTCTCCTGCAAAAGATAAAGACTGTGAAATCTTTTCCTGAGTGGAAACTTGGAGCATCGCAAGAGCAACAGGAAACACTAGAAGTGCAAGCACAGGGAAATACAGGGAATTCCTGTCTTCTCTTGAACAAGTGGCAGTACTCCACAAGAGACAATAACAATGGATTTTGCTAAGAAAACCAACGTTATTATCTCCTCTTCATGGATTCTGTTGGTCAGCATGTGTGTGGCCAACAATGTCTAATTTACTGAGTCAACTTCTGTAGCATATAGCTATATGTATTTCCTGGTGATTGTCACTCTTGGTGCAGAATTTAGACAACAATACTTCCTGAACTAAAACTTTTTTCCACTGTTGCTGATGGATTCCAAAATTTACCTGCCACTCAGTAGATTGCTATTGCGTTTTTTTTTTGGATGGTGAGTGAACCAAATCTAGCAGCCAATGGCATATTTTACCAGCATTTGGCTGGTTGGCTAGTGCTGATTTCCACCCCTGGTGTTCAAGTTAACGGGAATGCTGTACAGTGTAACCCGAAAGAAAATTACATGTTCACATTAAAAGCGAACCAAAATCCCACAATGGGGGAAAAAAAGGCAGTATTAATTAAAAAATACTTACCATGACCTTTATTGTCATATAAACTGCTGTGTACTTTTAAGAAACATATGGCTTGTGCACATGATCAATACACTACATATTATGTTGCCTCTATTTTCTTTTGGTTTGGCCCTGAATATAAAGTGAATAAGTTATTGACAACACAGTAATATTGCAGAGAAATCTGACTTTTTTATTTTTTATTTTTTTTCTTAACTTGGGGCCATACTGTTAAAAAATAACATTATATCGTGATTAAGATACTTCATTACCGTAATACAAATAGTGATGCAGTCCCCAGCAGTTCTACACTGAATGACACAGATGGCCCCTCGGTAAAAATTAGTATGGCTAATAACTTCATTACCCTTTCATTACTCAGACTGACTTTAAATATCGTAAAATTTAACGAAACTTGCAGGGAAATGATGCTCAAACACAGTGATGTCAACAGTTAATGTATTAGGTAACATGTCTAAGCAAATGTCATGGGCCTATCGGTTATTTGAGATAAAAATCTGCAATGATTAAATTAGAGGGTTTCATTAATCTAGCGTAGTAGTTTCATTATTAATTGAGTTTCAGGTTTCTGTCAACATGAGACAGGCAGTTAGCCACAAGCTAACCGACTGACGCCGAAGCTAACGTTAGCTAACAAGACCATATTTACGATAATTCACGCTGCTGCCAAGCCATACTGACACTGTACTAATAGTATATACCTAAATAAATGCCAGACTAACAACACGAGTACTTCACAATAGCTGACTTTACCACTAACTTAGCCCAAAAAGTAATAAGGAAAGGTTCGCTAGCTGGCTAACATCAGGCTACCGGGACGTTAACGTTAGCTTAGCAGGCTCGAGTGTATCATTCAGTTGGAAGAAAACTACAATATGTGACGATAACGTTGGTTAAACGACTGCAGATAGCTCTGCAGACAACGATGCCAGCCGATCAATTACTCACGCATAATTGATTCGCCCATTCCTGCATTTTTGCGGCAGTTAGATGAATGAAACTGGTGCTAAAGGCTAGCTGTCTGGTGCTGTGTGCCTGACAGTGGCCACTTTTGTAGCTCGCACAGCTGAGACATGACCTTCTAAGCACGGGCTTAAGGAAGCCTTTGCCGGGATAGTTAAGCTCTTAATCTGTCCACCCGGTTCAAACCTTACCGAAAGAATTAGCGTACCTTCTGGAGTTTAAAATTAGACCAACCACACTGTGAATTTGGAGAGAAAATCTGCACAAACATCTTACCGTGACAGGCGTAGTAGGGGCTGTGATGGCCTTCGTCCCCTCCCACTTGATTTACTTCCGTCTTTCCACAAAATAACGTTTGCAAACAGACAGGCAGCGTCAGCTCTCAGAGAGAGCTGTTCAGAAATTTTGGGAACTACAGTGGTTCAACAAATCTATCAACAGTGGTGAAAGCAGTATGCACATCTTTTATTTTGGTAAAAGTACCAATACCACATTATAAAAATACTTCGAAGTAAAGCCCTACATTGAAAATATTACTTAAATAAAGGTAAGTAGGGTATAAAAATTATCCAACCAACCAAACAAAAAAAAAACCCAATAAACCCCCTAAATATCTTTAAAAAATTATTTAAACATATAAATATAAATATAATACTATATATATATATATATATATATATATATATATATATATATATATATATATATATATAGATAGATAGATAGATAGATAGATAGATAGATAGAGAGAGAGAGAGAGAGAGAGAGAGAGAGAGAGAGAGAGATAGATTACCTCAAATACATAAAGAAGCTACCACAAAATTAGAGAAACAAAGACACCCAACAAATTGAAAGCTATAAAAGAAATAGAAAACACCCCAAAATCTCAAAGCTGAACTGTAGAAACAAATGAAAATAACGTTTATACAGCTGTGCTTGTATAAACGTTTGGGTATTTTAACTTTTAACAAAAAAAAATCATGTTTTATAAACTCTTCTTGTATTTTTTATACAGAAATCTTAAATTTTAATGTAACCAGGGCTCAGTTAAATGTAGAGAAGTGAAAATTAAAATGGTTCCCTCTGAAATGTAGTGGAGTAAAAATATAAAGTGGTATGGACAGAAAATACTCAAGTAATGGACAAGTACCTTAATTTTGTACTTAAGTACATCAACTTAATTACATTCTTAAGATGCAGTAGGCTACATAACATTTCCATTGACCTCTAAAAGTTAACAACATAAAGACTAATTGTCAAAATATTAAATTTAAGTTACGTACTAAAACAAGCACATCATTTTGAAAGAGTTACTATAAGAACAACATAATTATGAAGTGTAAATACAATAGCTATTAATACATTCAGGTGCTAGTTTATTTCTGTGCATGGCTAATGCAGATTAAACCCTGCACATGAATTATGTCATACTGAGAGGTGTTTGTCATATTATGTCCATGTTTTGTATATTAGTTTACACTGTGTTAAATCAGAGGTGTTTACTAAGTTTTGTCCTAAGTCAGACCAGATATGATATATCATGACCCCCCTGGAACTACAAATACTTTTCCGTCAGCCTCCCTGAGTGACTGGATGAGCCTCCCTCCAACACAAATAACAATATTTCAAAGTGTGTGACTATGATAAATGTTGTAATTTCTAAGATTTTTCTGGAAACCTGCTATTCCAAATAAATACAAAACATGACTAAAGTTGAATGTCCCTCCAACAAGAACACATAACTCCCTAGTGCTTAAAAAACATGTCAAGTACGTCCCCCGTTTAGTATGACCCCCTTCATTTTTATAAATACCAAACAGTCCCTTAGTATAATGCAATACTCAACAGCACAACAGCCTTTACAGTGACAATAATGTTGAATCAAAATCTCTCTAAAACAGTACAAAATAAAACAGAATAATCACCATAACCATCAGAAAGGTAGGATTTATAGTAGGACTGTAGTATTAGACTACAGTAGTTTTTATCTACTTCAAAGGACCAAATAAACTGGCTAAGTACAGGTCAAATAGCTAAAAATGCATTATCTTCCCATCACATGGGCAGATTTTAATTTTGAAGGGACACATTAGTATTTCTATTGAGCACATACTCAAATACAGGCTATACAGCATACAGTCTTGTTACATTTTCGAACTTCAGACTGCAAAATCTGTACAAAGACACCACTGAATATCAGATAGCTGGACAACAAATATGCGCACAAACAGTATCTTACATCCTATGCAACAAAGTCATGTTTTCAATTACAAAATGTTAATTAATCACATTGTGCATGTAGAAAAATGCTTGTCATTATCCGTGTTCATATTTTGTTTTTCTCAAACAGGCACTGCGCGACTTCCCACAAATCCAAACCCAATTTGTTCAGCACACTGCTGTGACTGAAGTTCTACATGAAAAATTGATAATTCAGAAACTTCAGAGGAAAAATATTTATTACAAGAACAACTTGACAGCATCAAAAAAAACCTGTGAAATGTTGCAGTATTGCTATTTCATACAAACAAATTCCACAACGTCGAGCAATCTGTACATTTAACCAAAGTTTTCGTGAAAATAACATTAGCAAATGAGAAATTGTCAAATCATGAACATTCAGATTTCGCTCATTAGGGATAGACAGAAGGAGAGAGAATTATGGACTTTGCAAAGTTGTGCAGGACGAAGACCAGATTATGAGGACAATCAGTCTTTTTGTGATTGATAACCAAATGTTTTCATGAAGTCACAGTTCACATAACTGGTGCATTTTAAACACCAGTTGTTTAAAATGCAAATGTATTCAGATAAGCCAAAACAAATTTAAATTTAAAACAATTAGAGATGTGTAGCTCTGACAATACTGATACATAATTATTTGTCTCAATGAGGAGTATGCATTTAATCAAATTACTAGATCTCTGAATAATGCAAAACAGCCCATGTATGTTTTGCTTGTCTTTTTAGTATCCGGTTTTAAACTGGCAACATTTTTAATGGATTATGTTTCTTTAAGTAAAGTGTTGAAAAGAAAAAAATCTTAAAATGACAAATCTTTTGTTCATGTGGGGCCACACCTCATTTAGATTTCCCTAAACTCTTAACAGCTCATTTAACAGTACTTTGGACACAGATGTCACTTGAGCCCAATGAGACTTAATTTCATAAATAAATAAATTAGACCTACATCACTCCCCCTTCACTCCAACTCTGTACATATTCTCATACAGTATGTACACAAATATATGCACACTCCTCTTTTTCCCAGCCCATTCATTGTTTTCGTGCACAGCAAAACAGTTGTTATCCACAAATGTTGCTCCTTTCTTTTTTTACTGACATCTCCTTGGTAGAGACTTATCAAACCATTGTAAACACATGGCTACCAACTTCTCTCAACAGGTCATACATTTCAACTTTCAAATATATTTTACAAAGTCCACACTTGTTAAATACCAAAAACAGAAGTACTGTAGCTGGGGTCTATGACTACAACTGTGCAAGAGCTTAACAAGAGAACGCTAATATCCAGTTACAGTATCTATTATTCATGCACTGCTGCACACGTTCAGACACTCAAGTCAAAGTCATTCTTCATCCATCAAACCTCTTCTCATTACACCATTGTTATCGGCTCTAATCGGCACCAAACTGTATCATTCCAAAAACAGAAAGCAGTATCCATTTTTGCTGTGAATAAAACAAGTCTTCCTTCAGCCACTAGATGTCACCACAGATCGTGCCATGTCTTCAAAATCCATCTGTTAAGTAGGTTATCTGTCTTCTTGTGTTTCAAAACAACTATTGGGATTTAGAGGCAATAAATTATATAACTTTCTCATGAATTGTACACCTACATCAAGTATAATGTATGACTAAAATTGGCAATGTTCCTCACATTTCTTCCACATTCACACTCAAACTCTCCAAATTTCTCTTATCATAAACAGTTAATGATGGCAATGTAGTGTTACCGAATAGTGATGTTGAGCAAAAAACATTCAAAAACTAACCTGCAAATACACTTTAAGGCAAAGGGAATCGTCAAGGCATTTCCAACACCGATGTTGCATAGCTAAGGCAGCACAGAACCGATTAAAGTGAATATGTACATTAAACTGTGTTTTCAATGCCTTTATGTACAAAATACCCACATTTATTTGTGAGCACATCAACATGTATTTACACATTCACTCTCCTAAGTCTTAACTTTTGTTTATTTGTCGCGTTGTATTCCAGAGTACAGTTTGGTCAGAGGAGGAGCTCCCAACATTTCTGTTTCAGTGGCAATGACACAAAAGTAACACAACTTTCACTGCTCCTCATTTTTTTTCGTTTACACATAATCCACTTAAAAGTCAAAATAAAGTTAAAATGTCTTACTGCATTAAACATAATCTTGAAAACCTGTAACTCATTAAGAATTTAAAGGTTCAGTGTGTAAGACTAAGGGGGATATATTGGCATATCGCGGCAAGACTTGCATATTGGAACCAGCTGAAACTTGGTTTGAATTTCTTCAGCGTTATTGTCCAGGGGTTTTTTTACCAGGAACTGAATCATCAGCAGAGGTCTCTTTCTCTCCAAAACAAATGGACCAAGTGATTAAAACTGATGAAAACACTGAATAAAGCAGTTTCACTTTACGAATCAGTGTTTCTCTGATGCTATTTGGCATACTAGAGACATGGCATTAGCCCAGCACCTTAACCTTTTTTCTTTGATAACTCAAACGCAAACAGCCCTATCTAGAGCCGGTGTTTGGTTTGTCCATTCTGGGCTACTCTAGAAATATTACAGTGCTAGGACCCGTTCCCTATGTAGATACAAAAGGCTCAATATAAGGTAATGAAAACACAATAATTGTTATTTTTAGTTGATTATATGTAAAAAAAACAAACAAAAAAAAAAAAACCCAGCTTATTATTCTATAGTCAATTTCTGTCAATATATATCCCCCTAAATCCTACACACTGGACCCTGTAAAAACACATATCTATCTCAACAACATCAATTGTTGTGAAAAGGTGACATTAATAACAGTACTGTACAGAGATAGGTAGTGCATGTAGTGTTCATCAAGTCAGAGGGATGACAGGGGTACCTTTGTCTATGTTACCTATTAGTATATTGTAAAATGTGAGTATACCTATATGAAGACCACAAAAGTGGAGAGACTGAAAACACCAGTATTTTGACTATGAAGGCAAGCAGAGATGCTGTGGCAGACCACAAGAGGGAGCCAATCCATCTGACTAAAGGTTTAGTGTTAACACTGTTGTGTAGAGTTGCAGCTTTAAATCCCTGGCACTTCACCATGCCCCTCGGCGGGGCACATGGCAGCACATATGCTCTCTCTCTATATCTCCGTGTCACTGATGACAATTTCACAAGTGTCTTTGCTAAAACAAACAAAAAAAATAAAATAAGAAAAATAAAAAACCTTATGATTGGCAAAACAACCCCATGCACACAGTAAAAGTAATATTTAAGAGACCATTCCTTTGGTAATAAATAATTTGGCTTGAGTGCAACATAAAAGCAATGTGAACCCCCTGCAGTTATTCAGGGGAGAAACTAAGTGAAAAAGAAGTTAGACATGCAATGAAAACAGTCTATAGCCCAGTCTCTCTCTCTCTCTTTTTTTTTTTACACAGTAGTCAAATTTTATGACAACAACGCCCCTGTCTCATTCGTGCTACATCCAAGCTTCAGTGTCCAGGCTCCCTGACTGTCCAGGGAAAGGGCAGTCTTTGTTGCCCATCGCTGTGGAGCGTGGTTGAGGATGGATCATATCTGTGAAGGCCTGGTGCAGGCCCTTGCATGTGGCTGGACGACCAGTAGAGCGGGAGCTCTGAGGGGACAGCGGTGGGGTGTGGCTCGGGGAAAATGTCTCATGAGATTGCAGATCTCTGTAGCTGACCGGGGTGGGGATACGTGACGGGTTATTTTCTGGCCTGTTGTCAGTGCGAGGCCTCATCCTGCCTCTCAGTTTGTGCTTAGAGATAGGCGCAACTCTGTCTGCCTTCTTCTGCCCTTTCTTAGTCTGCAGCCCTTCTCCATCAGTGTCCCCGTTTGTCAGGGGTGAAGAAGGCGGGGGGGATTCTGAGCGGGATTCACTTAGGCTGAAGCACATGGAAGAGTTTTCACTTGAGGAGTCCTGGAAGGAGCAATCATCAGAGGGGGGAAGGGCCACAGGTGACGGACAAGCCTCTGGGGGCGGGAGGTCATCACTGTGATCACCATTTTCTAGGTCGTATGGTAAGTTTGGCTGGTGATTCTCCAGAGGAACGTCTCCCTCTGGCCCTGTGCCCCAGCCAAGCTGACCCTGCTGACCTGTCAGCCCCCCTGTGGGAGGACAACCACCGTGGTCTCCATTCATATTCCTACAGTGGAAAGCAGGTTGTGACGGGACCTGGTTCATCAAACTGTCTGTGTCTCCGAGGCCAGGCAGAGAAGATGGTGGTTCCCTCTCCTCGATGGAGCTAGAGATGGCTGGAAGCTTCTTGAGACCCCCTCCACGCTCCCCCCAGTGCTCAGGCTCTCCTGGACCAAAGTTGTGTGGTCCTCCAAAATTGTGTCCATAAAGTAAATTTAAGGGGTCGTCCAGCGGGAAGTGACGCGGATTAGTTCTCTTGGATTCCCTGAGGTCGGGCAGAGTTCCCATCTTTGCACCCACATTCAGGGAGGAGGTGGAAGAGTTAGAGGAGGAGTAGGCAGAGTCAGTGACGTTAGGATCAGCGGGTGCTGGCACCACAGCTCCCTGCAGGGTCGCTCCTCCTGGGGCTCTACAAGACACTCCTCTAGCCTGCTGGGTATTAGCCAGAAACTCAGCCTCAAAGCTGCGATACAGGTCCTGCTCCCTCTGGGGGTCCAGCGTTGGCAGCATCTGGAAGCCGAGGCCCAGTCCTTCCTCCTCGGGCTCCTGGTGCTCCATGCCAGACCAGTTCCTATGATGGCCTCGCCCAGCAGAGCGAGCACCCTGTGACGTGCGGGGGGGGCGGGCAGAATGATGGTGAGAGTTGCGGGGTGATGAGTGAGGTGAACGTCGACCTCCTGAGGTGACTGGTGGCAGAAGTCTGCCTCTTCCCATGGAGGGTGAGCGTGGTGCGGGAGGTCTGGGGGTAGTTATGATCTTCTTACTGGGGCTACTGTTGTTGTTCTGGATCCCTTTAACGGGGGAGTTAGAGCACGAGGATGACTGCCTCTTGCTGAACCCACCACCTATTCTGGGAGAGGACGGGGGCAATTGTTTGGCCCGGAGGTCCTCTCGTCTGTCCGGGGGTGGAGGTTGAGGATCTCTGTAGCAGGAAGCGGGTCCCGGGCTTGCATCACTGGACCTAGTGCGGCTAGTTAACTTACTCTGGCTGTGGGAACGTGGAGCGTGTATCCTCCTTGGGCCCTCGTTTCCAAGGGAACGCCCCCTCTCTGTGCGGGATGACCGCGATCCATCAGCGGATCCTTGTGGGGGGTTCGGTTTGAGTATTGGAGTGAGGGCAGGACGCTCTCGAGATTGGCTGCGTGCACGGGGCAGTGAGGGGCGTAGCGATGGGGTCTGATTTCCCGCTGCAGGCCTCTCAATCACGTGCTTCCCCTCCTTGCGATTCACAAGCAGGACTACCTCATCACCAGAGCGCCGTGAAGCACCACCCAGAGAGTACTTTCCCCCACCTCCTCCTCCTCCACCTCCTCCTCCTCCGCCCTTAGAGGAGGCTGTCGAGGAGTCACTGTCTCCAGACAGTCGTCTCGCCACTGGCAACATTGTGTCCTTATTCCTGCAGTGTAGAGAAATACAAAGAGTCATTTATATTCATAATTATACCACAAACGTTTTTTGAATTTTCCAACCAGACACACAGCACTGCCCTTTATCAACCAGACACTCCACCGTCACACACCATCAGGTTTAACTATATAATCAGCTCCTGGAGTCACTTATAGGAAGAACTAAAGTGGATAGATTTGATTAGCACAAATCTATAGAGTAATGTACAGTTAACTGTACATTTAAATACTCAGCAGAGGTTTTAATTTGCTTGGAAATGAAGATTTAAGACAGGGATCAAACTTTTTCTATCTGAAGGACAATTCTTGGCAAAAAAAAAAAAAAAAATATCTCTGGAGCCACAAAAAAACAAACTTATGCGAGCCTTATAATGAAGGTAATGCACACCTGTAACTCAAGACTAGCTATAGCTATTGAGGTTTAGCCAGATTTAGAGGGAAACTAAGGCACAGGGCTATGGATGTGTTACGATGCACATTTTAATTTAAGAAATATTTTTAAAAATATATATATATAATCTGTGTATCATTTTCACAATTAGAGAATATAACACATGTAACATTTTAGGCCTACGATTCAATATAACATTTTCTGTCAAAGACACAGGGAGACACCGAAGAGGGGCTAAAGAGCCACAGGTAAAAAAATAAATAGCATTTTGATGTGTTATCAGGGGCATATTAGCCTGTTTTACCTCAAGGTTTGCAAATATTTCTGTTGCAACTGAAACTTTTAAAGCATCAGCAAACAGTGTATTAAGTTGTTGTCTGGAGTCCATATATTAAAAGACCCGTCAGTCAATTTAGGAATGACAGCATGCTCCCATCTTGTGTTTTGAATTTTGATGGTGAAAGATCACTGGCTGTGCCTTTAATTAGTGTATATTACAGCAGACTTCTAAAGTTATCCTCAGAAATTCGATTATAATCAGGCACACTAACAAGCGTGCATGGAGCCCACCTGTTGACCTACTTCCCCAGTTAGCTGTGAACAGTTGTCTAGGGATAGTTGTCAGATTAGTCTTTATCTAGTCTGGCGCACTTGAAATGCATCGCCCCACCCACACAGGGTTAATTCGAATGAGCTGTCGTCGTGACGTCTGGCCTGAGCCATCGCTCGATACAGAAATGAGCCACTCATTGGCAAGAAGCCAAAGTAAACCACCATTCAGCTCCGAGTTATGATTAACAATGGCACCTCCACACTGTGACCTATAGGAAAGGTATGGGTCCAACTCGACCTTTCACCGGCTTCCTGATGAACATAAGCAGATTGTTTTGTCTTTATATCCCATACAAAGAGCCACTTATCATTTTCTTAACATGCCACCACCTCCGATGCCATTAGCATGGCCACTATTCTACAACTAATGTGCCATTTCAGAAGCATATCAGAGGAAAATGATGTGTGCTTTCATTTGTCACAGGCTTCATTCTAATTCAGGCCATCTGTCTGCCATGGAAAGACAAGAAAGGCAACAGCTGGCAAAGAATCACAGCCATCTTTAGCCACTCGATGCTCTAATTAAAGGAGACCTAAAATGCTCGTTTTCAGGTTCATGCTTGTATTTTGGATTTCTACTTGAACATGTTAACATGCTTTAATGTTCAAAAACACTTTATTTTCCTCATACTGTCTGTGCTGGAAGATCTGTATTCACTGTGAGTCTGATACACTCAGTTTTATCACCTGTCTCTTCAAGCACCCTTCCTAAAAGACTTTGTTACAGTACTTTTTTTTTACTTGAGTTTGTATATTTCTGTCAACTTTCACTACATTTCCTAAATATAATGTGTATTTTACTTCATTTCCCCTAAGCATTTTTGTTACTTACTACGACATACAGGAGGAAGAGACAGAGACGGATGAAAACATGGGAAGTAAGGAAAAACAGGATTTTACTCTAAATCCTTTAAGTTGTGAAAAAGACCTGGAGCAATCACCAATACGAGTTTATAATCTAAAATCTTCAGAACTGGACATGATCCAGCAGGAATATGATCCAAAATTGTAGAGAAATTAGCAACGCTGGTTAACTAGATTACTGGTTAGACTGATGGTATCAAGTAGCTACATGTAGCAGTCTAGCCTACGTGATGTAAACGCCTGGAGCGGATATCCATGTAAAGCAATCTGACATAGTCTGACGGCAGTTTGTATTAAAAGTAGGAAAAAACATAAACAGAGTATTTAGAGCCGTCTGAAGCCTTGTGTTTCTACCCACAGGGGTTACTTTTACATCTGTTTACCTTGTAATTTCAAACTTTGGCCACTTTTAAAATGAACATCCAGTGCTGATTCATATGATAGAAAATGCAGAAAATTGTTCTTTCACTGAATGACAGTAGATGAGATAAGTGCGGGAGAAAGAGCAACTGAGTAAATGTGTGGTGTCCACCTTGTAGCCACTAGGAAGTGCTGTGGGGTGGCTGTCTAAGACAGGTTTATCTGGTCAATGTCACCAGAGATTAGATAAATCTGGCCTGGTCTAATCTCTGGCTTCCTGGCATTTGTATTTGTTGTTTATATTTTGAGTTCTTTGTGTGTGCTTTTCTGTCTGCTTGGTCATCAGTGTTTGAACAAAAGAGCAACCAGCAAATACTGAGCGTGACCTGCAAGGCTACTTGCGAGAGATTAATTTCTTATCATGGTAACAAACTTATCCGCACATTTGTGTAGACGCACACGCTCACCTGAGAGGATTAAAGTGGCGGGGTTCTGAGCGGTCTCGTGGCGGCCGTGGGAGTAGAGTGCGTGCTGCACCGGAGTCCAGATCGGTGGGGGCAGAAGGGTTCTGAGAGCGGCCAGGCCGAGTGGAGGAGGAGGAGGCACAGGGAGCAGATGGGGGCTCCAAGGAGCGCCTGTCAGGAGGTTTGTAAGGTGCGATTCCATCATTTCGCCAGTGTGGACCTGGGCTGGTGGAGCGGGAGGAGTGGGCACTGGAGGACTTACTGTGGGCGCCCTGACCTTGGCCACTGGCTTTAGCCTGGTGGTAGCGGTGGGCTGTGGAGACAGATTGATAAACAAGTGTTTAAGACAGACATCTAACCAGCCAGCCTGTAAAATAAACTAAGGAAACGATCTATTTGGGCACTTCCACACCTAAAGCTTGTTTGCTCTGGTCTGAATAAGGACCAATTTCTTACGATTTTGCACATTGCCTCAAAATTAATTTGTGTTCACACGGCAGCATTTACAAGTGGACCACAATTTGTGATGTGCGAGGAAACTGCTCTGTAATTGGCCAGAATTTTCATGCGGGAAAACTCCCGGAAGTAAACAAAGAGTAAAAGAAGAGCAAACTCACACAAACTTTCTCACACTCTTTTTTTTGTTTGTTGTCAAATTCTTCTCTTACGGAAAATATTGTCCGTCCCCCCTAAAACTGGCTGTGGGATTTAATGTTATTTCTGAAATTGGAAAAGATAAAATCATCTGTCCATGACTCAGCAGAAAAAGTTCCCAAACACTGGCAGCCTCTCATGTCCCACTTCAAAACAATGCAATCTAACGCATTGGGCTGTACTTATTTTAATCCTCTTATTTCAATTTAAATTATTTTTTTAATTAGCTTCAGAATTACTTTATATTTAAGTATGTTATTGAATTTTAAGTTGTATTTCTCTTAATTGGGATTATTTGTTTGAGAATATTACTTTTCTTAAAATTTTTGTGGGTTTATATCGTGTATTTATTAGTCTGAAAAGCTGAAAGTAAGTAGTGGGTTCGCCGTCTGAAGGGGGTATGTGCTGCACAGTTACACTGTCATATTCTGTGTATCCCGGTGAAATTTTAGGAAGGTGCGAAGGTAGAATTAGATACAACCCTGGCCTAGTATGAAGTTGACCTCAGAGGTCCAGAAGTACAGTATATCGTGGCTAACTTCATCAGTGTCATCAAACTCTTAGATAGCGGCAGTAGATAACACGTTGTATGCTTCCCTGAGCCAGGGATAGACAGACCTGACCAGAGAGATGCTGATGATCCCACTATTTAGGGGGAAGATCACAAAAGCATATTTCTGTGATCACTTAATACTCTGTGACCTTCAATACGGCCCTTTTGTGGTTAGAAATCTAGCACCAATTATGATTTCAGCTAGTGTCAGCTGTCCAGGCCAGACGCTCGGCCCTTGACATCATCACTTCAGCAGCAGTTTGGACCCGCTGATAAGAAGGGAGGCTCTCACTCAGCACAGCGTACGTATGACTGAGCTCTGTGCTCCTAATCAAAGCCAATGTAAACATTTAATGATTAGGGATTGTAAGCAATAAAAAGTGTCTGTGTTGAAATGAGTTGCTACACAGATGTATTGTGGGATCAGGTAGTAGTAGAGGAATTACGGAGTCAGAGTGACTTCACATTTTCCATTACAAACATCATTTTGCAGACCTACATTTGCTGGCTGGAAGTCATTTTGTTCTGGTTTCAGTGAGAAAGAGACTGATTTTTACTGGGTGATATAACTGTGTCAAATAAACAGATAGAAACCATCACAATGTGTGAAATGACAGAATTATAAATTGTATTCATTTTTTGTTTTGTTTTGGTGTCTACTTGGACCATGGGCGGATTTTGAGACAATGGGACCTGGGTCAAAGACATGCAAAAGGCCTCACAAACACTCCTACACAAAAGCAAGAAACACAAACTTTGTGCAGGTTTAGCCTTTTTGTTGTTTTTTGTCTCTTCTGTTTGCATCTTTTGTGGATTTTTATGTCTTGGTTGTAAGTCTGTGTCTGTTACACATGTATTGGTTTTGTTTTATTTTGCAATTACGGTGTGTCTTTTTGAGGTACATTTGTGTCTTTTTTGGCATTTCATTTGTGTTTGTGATGATTTTGTGTCTCTTTGTTGGCATTTTATGTCTCTTTAAAAGTCAAGTTGTGTCTTTTGAAGTAAATTTCAGTCTTATTGATCATTTTGTTGTCTTTTTTGGTTGTTTTGTGTCTCTTTGTAGTTCCTTTGCATCTTTCTGTGGTCATTTTGAGTCTCTTCCTGGTCAATACCTGTTAATTTGAGAAACATATTGCAGGTGAAGGTCGGGGGGGGGGGGGGTTCAGGCCCTGAACCCAGTGGCCATCCATGTCTGGCACAAACACAATTTCTCAACATTGCTGACCTTCCCAGTGTCTGCTCCGAGTCTTAACATAGTGCATCAGATGTGACTCATTTGTTTATGGTCTTTAATGCATTATGAATTATGCAACACTGAGACAAAGCAATGAAATTGTTTTGTAAGGGGCTGACGGGGAACGGGAAGTGACCTCACCAAAAGCAGCACAGCGACACGGGTCATGCTTGTCCAAATAGTGCTCTAATGTGTCCCAGCCCCCTCCAACACGCACCATCACATGAGTACGAAGAACCTGAGGGGAGAAAAAAGAAAAGGTTTCAATAGATAAACGGAGAGTAACACACACATTCGTGCACAAATAAAATGGCTCAACCTTTTGATATACTGCACCACCACACACACTGCACAAGTCAATAGATATGCAAATTCCACAAGTGGGGCAGCTTGCTGAAGGCTGGCTGGTCCTCAGTGTTATGTAACATCTAGATGCACCCCTGCCTCTCCCTCCCCCTTCTCCCACATCACCCCCAGCTGCTGCCATTATGAGGGCTGTTCATTGCCATGCCAACTCACAATTAAACAGAGTACGGTAGCATAAGAAAGAGCCAAAGTGCTGTGAAAGACACTTTTTTTGGGCCTCTCTCTCCCTCTCTCTCATGCCTCTCAGCTGGCTTCCCCGTGTTTTCAGGGGGAAGCAGGGTGAATTAGCATGGTAATAACAACTCACCCCTGCTGTCCTCTCTGCTCCTCCACAGAGACTTCGGTTACTGTGGAGAGGACAGAGAGGAGAGGGGGCCTGGATAGAGAAAACAGAGGGGGGTTGGTGGATATGTCACTTCCTACTCTCCTCTGCTCTTTGAAGCACACACATCCGCAAGACCAGACCGAAGAGCCTCGCTCCCTCCAGGCAGAAGCTGCCTTCACTGCATCAAGGCAGTTTTCCCGATGTGAGAGCCCCGTGGACGTGTCCCCTCGCCTTGGGTTGTGTAATAGGGTCTGCCAGCCACATGTTGTAAAGGTTGTACCCGTGTCTCAGAGGGCAGGCAAGGCAAAGCCATAGTGGTACATCTGCGTGTGCTGGCACAGAGTTTATTTGCACCAAATACACACGTGGCCCAGCGCCTCGTCTCCGGGTCCCTCAGAGTGTCAGAGAGAGGGCGCAGACATGTGCACCAAAGTCTGACCCCACCTTCCTTCTAATACAATCCCTGCCAATCCACTACAAGTCTTTTCATCAGCCTCGCTCCCCTACTACATGAAATCCGTCAAAACAGCTGATCTGCTTATCTCTATCAGACCTGATGCTATAAACTGCTTACTCTCCTCTGCTCTGGCCTTATGTCAGTAACAGGTTTACGGTTTGTGTGATGCTGCGTGACCATCATGTGCCAGCAGTAAAAAGCAAGGCTGCACGAGTTTTATATTATAGTGATATTTTTTTTTATTATCACTGATGCATCATTTCCACAATAAAAACATCATAAAGGTTTGATAATACAAAACAGGGTATCTATAGGCACTGGACGCTTAAATTTAATGCTTTTTAAGATCCTTTCCAGATCATTTTTACCATATTTAAGACAATTTAAAACAGTAACTAGTAAATGGACCTGCACTTTCATGGTGTCTTTCTAGTCTTCTGACCACTCAAAGCGCTTTTACACTACATGTCACAATAACTCACACAATTACACTTTGGTGGTAGATAGGCTGCTGTACATGGTGCCACCTGCCACTCAGTAACCATTGTCATGCACACACACACACACACACACTGATGGAACAGACATTGGGAGATATTTGGATATTTTCTGAATAGTGGATGACCCGCTCTGCCTCCTGAGCCACAAGATGACTGAACAAATCATTATTTTTTATTTAGCTTTGGAATTCAGTATAAAGGTAAGTAGCATACAGGGTATGTGGTCCTATGCAGTGTTAGGTTTTATATGGATATTATTAATGTAATTTAGATAAATCTACATTTTGCCAACAGGTTCAGGTATTAAGAGAAAAGACAGTACTAGACTCAGTGCTTGGTTTAAAGATATAGAAATATCGAAATATGGAGTGTCAAATGTTGTATCAATTTTTCAGTTATGGCCCAAAACATGTTTTACAAGGTCACAGTGACCTTCACCTTCTTGAGATGTTGCGTTCACGAGAAATAGACGGACAGGGTCACAGTGACCTTTGACCACTAAAATCTGATCAGGTTATCACTGAGTCCAAGAGGACGCCAAATTTGAAGAAATTATTTTAAGGTGTTACTGAGACATTGCGCTAATGAGGATGGGAAGTACGTACCCATATGTATGTACTGACGTACGCACAACCCAAAAACAGAATGCTAATAAATTAAAAGAAGGAAAAATACAATTAGATGAAATGTTTGCTGCGATTAAGACCTCAGAAATTTAAACTTAGGACTATCAAATGACGTTTTTTAACTTATGACTCTTTCTGTGATCGCTTATATTAGTTTTTGCATCACGTACAACACACCATAATAGAGCTGTTATTGGCTTCGTTGGCTAAATAAGGCTTCATATCTATTTTTAATGAATTTCTTATTGTTATGGAGGAGGAGTAGCTGTCACGCTGGAAACAGCTACCGGTGATCCAAATAAGCAAATGTCTTTGTGTAACTGGAGAGGGATAATTGCTGCTTTAAAGAGAACTATCAAGGGTATTTAAAATGCTGTATGATTAAATCTGTTTGATTGCATTCTATATCACTTGTTTTTGTATCCAACAAGCTTATTATGCATTTCATATTTTATACATAGTGCTGCAGCACTGCTGAAGAGTCTGTTTAGGCTAAACAGGCAATTTGGGACCATGTTCCACTTTAGATCTGTGGCTTAGCTGCCTAATTTACCAACCACCAAAGGGGTATCACAGTCTTCAGCCGAGAGAGACCCTGTTTCTATGGCAACAGCGAACAGAGAGACTTCTTGTCATTATTGCGGGGGCGTGTTGAACCAATTTCTTCTTAAATCTTGCTGGTGAGCTCAAAAAATTAAGCCCATGGTTCATTTCAGCTGTTGTGCCCCACAACTGAAGGCATCTCGACCTCCCTGGGGACAAAGACGCCTTATTGACTCCCCCCTCTCTTCATATGGCTCTCTCGCCCATTTGCTTTCTCTGCTTCATCCCCTCGTTCAGCCCCAGATCCTTGTCAGAGCTTTGGCGGCTGAATAGGGGTTTGTTGGCTTTCAAAGCGGCTGCCCGCTTCCTCCCCGCTGAAGAATAAGGGAAGTGTGTTGGCCGCACTCGTAGCTGCTTGGGCATATGCGTGATCACTGTCATCCCCAGGGAGCAATCAGGAGAGGGCGGAGGCAGTGTGAAGAGAGCTAATCTGACAAGTCAAAGGCTCCTAAACACACACACACACACACACACACACACACACACACACACACACTGCAAACAGGTCCATTTAAACATGTCTGTAATTAAAATGGCTGTTCCAACAGGCAGACAGGAGCTTGCAAACATCTTAGGGAGTGTATGAAAATTATTAGGGGGGGAGGAGAGGTTATTTAATTTTAATTTTGCTGAAGAGAGGGAGGTCTTTTTTTTCCTCATCCCAAATTCATACTTCAGCCCTCTTTCACAGGATTAATTTAACAGCCACTAATGATGGCTTTAGTGCGTGTAATTGTTCATAATGGTGCATTTCTGACATGAAATAAAAAAGGAGACTAGAACAATCCCCTCTCTGTTTAATACAGATAACCACTTTTGTCTGTATAATAACAGTAAGTAAAATAAGTTAAACAGGTCATATAAGGATGGCCTAAAATATAAGCGTGGCCTTTTTTAAAAAAATGAATAAATAAAAGAGAGTGGCTGAAATATTAACATCTCATTATGTTTGCTAAAAAAATTTGAAATTGCAAATTCTACTGTGTGCATTGGTAACTATTGTGAAAATCATTATTCCATTAATATGTGCTATTTTCTAAATTTGAGAGATTACACCCTCTTAGAGATACTGTCCAGGATTTTCCTTCCCATTTTGCTGTGGTTGGGACATTTATGGGCATGTAGACCCCAGCCAAAAATAGTGCGCTTTTTTACTTTTTTTTTTAAGTTAGCGATCATGTAGTAGGCGCATGCATCCAAGACAAAGCTATGAGATTTGTGGATACAGAGCAGAACATATCTGGAGGCAAAACAGTGAGCCGGTTGGCTTTCACTTTTACTGGTGAGCACTGAAGGAGAGGCTAAAGAGTGATGAATAACTGGCCTGTTTTTTGGACAGGTACTGTAGGTGTTTTCAATTAGCCTCATTAGCCTGCTAAAGTATCAGCTTTACCATTATGAAAAATATTATGTTTCTACAATAGTTTCTAGTTTGCAGTGTATATACAACCTGTATGAGGGAGGAGGGGGCGATTTTAAATGTTGTGTTTACAAACAGCAACCAATATTTTCTGCATAGTATAGCTTTAGTATTACTTATGCTCTGCCGATTTCAGTTATTTCTGATGAAACTTGTCGGTACTTAATTTTAAATTATTAGGTGGATGGGGTTGTATTTTCTGCCAAGTCGAGGAAAAAGTGCAAAGAAAATGTTAATTATGCTCGTGAGGGTCTTGCTTTTTAATAAAGTTATATACAGTAATTCTGCTCTCTGCACCACAATAATTTTCTACAGTCCCTTAAGGTTAGTCCTACTGAATGGAGTAGTCTAAACACGACACTTTTGAAGAGTGCAGAAAAAAAACAGTTTCCCAGAAAGCAAGTCCAACCATTGCTTCACATAGTGGTGCAGCTAAAACTGAAGAAATACTGACACCACAGACCCATAATGTAAATGAATGCAGACAGCGTGTAATGCCATCCAACAAGTCCATTAATCTGGCTCGGGTACATCTTAGGTAAGTGAGACCAAATCGATCCATGGTATCCAGCAGCCTTCCTGCCCGGTCCTGTGAGGCCTGATGTGGGTTCAGTGGCAGCTCTTAGAGTGAAACTGAGACAAACAGTCCAGCAGAAACAGGCTACAGCCAAGATAAGGGCCAACTAAGGAAATGACCTAAAGCTCTAATTGTGTCTCACTGGAAAAAAGTTCAGTCCTGGGAGTGGGCCAGTCAGTAAACACCCACATGAGAGAAAGAACTGACAACGCTGTTACACACACGGTGCACTTCTCTGGGCTCTGATGCAGCTGAGCGGTTATCTGTTGCTATATGACCCTGCTTCCCTTGAAACAACATATGATACCATATGCCAACACCGTATGGTTCCATGCAATTACTGCTGGGCTCGGAGACTTGTGCCAAAGAAGCTCCTATATATATACAGCTGAACATGTAATGTAAAACTGACTAACTCACGTTCATTACAATGCAGGTCAACTTTTTTAAAGTATTGGCTGTCAGTTCTATTGGAGATATGGCAACGTGGCTACAACAAAGGGGACAAAAAAGACAAGTGGTGAAACCGTTTACGGAGATAAACCACTTAAACTGGAGGTAAAAAAGAAAGCGAGAACACTGGACATCAATTTTTTGGAAAGTGCTGAGTAACGATAATCTGCCAAAAGACAGAAAAGTACTCGCACATTACCATCTAATTCCCAATTTTAGTTTTTAATTCAATGTGAACATGATGACCTTTTGACCACAAATGGTCTTCCTTAGGTGCCTCTCTGGCATAGAGGAAAATTTAGAGCAAGAAAGCAGTGGGCGGGTTTTTTCTGTCAAAGTGGAAAGAATATCTTGCTCACCAAATGATAATTTGTACATCAATTACTCACCCAGTGCTATGTTGAATTTGGGAGGAATTACTCCATAACCGATGATGCAATTTTGCTAAACCTTACTATTTAAAACACTTTTGCATATACAGTGCCACATGTTTGACTGTGTTTTAAACCTTTATGTTTTAGCAAAAATGCGTGCTTGGGACTGGATAATGCTGCACAAGTTGTGTAGGAGTTTGTAAACTGATGTTTTGATACAGTTTTGCAGTTGTTAAACATAGACCTAAAATGGAGAATTTTATCCATTTTTGGATTCTTAGCTCACTATGGAGGCATGCGAGAAAACCCACAAGTTCAAAGAAACGCCGGGTTAGTAATTAATATACAAATGACCATTTTGGGGAGTTAAGCATTCCTGTAATCCAGGAGGTCAATCTGGAAATTGTCATGGTTGTTTATTATGAATAACAATTACACCAATTATCATTATTTCTGTCTTACAAATATTTTAGTCAATTTTGCGTAAAAACCCTAAAAATAGCTGTCTTTCTTTACTGTGACGTTGCCTTGTTCCCAGAGTTCAAAAATTTACATATTGAGTAAAATATTATAATTACTGATATGAATGATGGTCAAAAATTTTAAAAATAAGGCCTAGGTTGGAACAAACCAGAGCTATCTTTTCAGCACAACTGATCTGAGAGTTTGCAGGAACCTTTATTCTTTCATTCATTATTAATGCCTCAAGTAATGTTAAGTAGCTTAATTAAAGGCAGTTTGTATTATAATATTGCAGACATGAATCTAAATTAAAAAAAAAAAAAACATGTTTTAAAGACTGGAATCGTAATGATGAAAGCAATTAACCTTTTTTGTTTGTACTTCAAATCAGCCATGTAGGTGATCAAAACAATGAATGCAACATTATCTCAAAAATACAATACACATTGTCCTCCTTTAAACTGAATCTATAAACATAAACCGTGAACACGTTTTGGCCCACAGTGACATAATCATGTTAACAGTGGCTAGCACTTACCCTTATAAAGATCAATGCACTGGAGTCTCCGACTTTGTATTTGCCCTCCGACACCTTGATCATGGGAAACTGAGCTGGACAGGAACACCGGCCCAGAATCTCACGCACCTGAAGAAAACAAAACAAAAGCACTTTAACACCCACAACATGACACACACATCCGAGAGGAACCTGACAGCACTCTCTTCCTGTTCTTCAGGTCAGCGCCCCCACATGACATCATGTTTAGTCACATATATCTGGACCCGTGACCAAAGCGCCGCTGGTCCTGAGCGCTATGTGTCAACAACACAACTATTTTATGGTGTGAGAAAGGAGCAGTCTTGGCTGCCTGCGTGTATGAGGGTGTTGAGTGTGGAGATTGTTTGTGCGTCATTTTCCTGCCAACTTTTCTCTCCAAGCACCTACTGGGTGTCAGGGTGCTCCACCCTGCTCTCTCACCACATTAAAAGCCCTGCTTCATCTCCTCTCTCCAGAACATTTTGGTAATTCAGTTCACCGCAGTGTCACAAAAGCACAAAAATACATATGTGGACATGCTAATGAATACTCTCCCTCTTTGCCTCTCTGGGCTGTTACATGACAATGTTTCAGGTTGTGACATGATAAACTGAGGAGAGAGAGCTCAGAGACCAGACTAGTGGTGATGATGTCAGCAGGCCGCTGCTGCCAGCTGGGTTTTGAATCGAGAGAGTCAGAGCTCGTGCCCTTGCTGTGGTTGGGGGTGCTTATTAGGCAGAGACACAACTGCAGGGTGGAGCAAGGTTTGCCTGTGTTGCACAGGCCTGGGCTCTTACAGGACTGGACAACTTTGATGTTTTTCTTGGCGTCTCTGTCAGACAAAGGCGTATGCGCACTTGTCGAGCACGAGGGAGAGAAAGTAAAGCAGCAAAGTGTTCAGAGGAAAGCACAGGAAGAGAGGAGGAAAAACTGCTCCATGACTGTGTGTGCAGGAGCAGGCATTACCAAGAGTAGGGGGGTATTTCATTGAATTTAAAGGAAAAACTTCACCTACAGGGTGGTCATTTGCATATCAATTACACACCCTGTGGTACACTGAGTTCATAAATTAAACGTAGTGTTTCTGTATGCCTCCAGGGTGAAAATGTATCTAAAAATGATTAAAATTCCTGAATATATTGGAGTAAAGGGGGCCACGTTTAACAACAGCAAAACTATATCAGTACATCCGTTAAAAAACTCTCACACAACTCATGTAGTATACTCCAAGTCTCATTTATCCAGTGATATGCTCAGTGCTTCCCTAACATATGCATTTTCACTAAAAAGTTACTATTTCAAACACTTCTGCATATGAGCAGCATGCCTGGGTATGTACATGGGTTTGAACTCTCAGTCTCTTTCGAGTTCAAATGCACGCGTTTGCCCAGGCGCCACTCGTTAATGCACGGGTCTGTTTATATGAAATTGTTTGAATGTAAAGATTTTTGTTTTAATGGGAATACCTTTGTTCGACAAGTACTGAGCATACGACTTGACAAACAAGACCTCGATTATACTGTTTGCTAGTTTGTAACTGGATGTTGTCAATGGAGCCTGGTGGCCTTGAGATAATGGCTTCAGTTCCCCATCAGGAAAGACTGATGGCAACATTAAGTCGTGAAAATCTCCTAAAAGTAGCTTACATTTACACTGATATTGATCTTTCTATGTGGCTTTTATTAGAAGGCTAAAAACTAACCAACTGAGGCAGCGTTTGCTCAGAGACATTTCATTTTATGTATGTAATGTAGGGGTTTTCTACCTGGAGGTTAATGTAAACAAACATTATGATTCAGTCTATAATTTTCCTGTGGCCTCCTTTTTACTCCAATTCATCAAGAATTTTCTCCTTCTTTGGATTCTTGGTTCACAGCGGAGACATCCCACAAAAAACTTCTTTTTAACAAATTCAAAATAACATAGGGTAAGTAACTGAAATAATAATTTTGTGGGTAATGTATTCCTTGAAGTGATCAAATGACGTGTTGGAGGAAAATGTCAGGTTGTGAGCTCCCACCCTTTGGTTGTTTACAGTAGCTTCCATGCTGTGTAGAGGGCTGAAGGGCTATGGTATGTGTGTGTGCGTGTGTGTGTGTGTGTGTGTGTGGGCTGGCTGGTTTGTAACACCTACATTATCGTGCGTTCAGAAGATTAAGTAGGCCCCCTGTTATTTTCTTGAAACAGCACCCCTCGTTCTTCCCCACGCTGATTAAAGAGGGAGGACTCGGCGCTAAGCCTCAGCACCTCACCTGCCTCTCTGTTCTCCCTCTCACCTGCTTCTGTCTTTTCTCTCTCATTTGCTTTGTTGTTGATCAGACTTTACTCTCAGCCCTGCACTCGCTGACCAGCTCTATATTTGTCTCAGCTTTCTTTGTTTTGCTTACATTTCTAACATCTGCTTGCTCCCTCTCTTTTTCTCCGCTCTGTCACTCCATCTTTCACTCCGTCAGTAGGTGGACGAGCCCTGTTTGGAAAAACCCCGGCCAGTGACTTAATGGAAAGATTGCTATGGCAACAGACACACACATAGCCTTACCCTTCCCTTTTTAACTGTACCCATTTTTTCCCTCATTCTCTCTATAGTAAAGCCTTTCTCAAAGCCTCCCTCAAAGCTGTTCAGCTGAGGTCATACATTTTCCTCCAGAGGGAAGGTGAAGGACTTGCTCACTGAGCTGGATACACACGCCAACCAAGGGTTTTAATAATAACCTAATCAATAGCAGCTCTGGCATTTGAAATATTTGCTCTGTGGAGCCTTTGACACAAAATGTGTGCACTTCCCATGTCTTCACTGTGTCAACACTGGGTTTACCCAGACACGCTGAAACCAAAACACACACACCAGAATGAGATAGAAGGGGAGGAGGGAGACAAGGTCACGCAGGAAACATGCGGAAGTGGAGCTGGAACACTGCGAAAAAACTGACGGATGAATTATGGATGCATGCTGGTCACATGAGAGACGCCTTCTGCAAGAGCTGCAGATGTTTGAGAAGGGAAAGAAAGGAAAAGCGACCGAACAATCTACAGCACGCCCCTATTCTGAAAATATCTATCTTAAGATAGGAATGCAAGAGATGTTTCAAGCAGAGAGAGAAACATTTTCATTATTAAGAGACTGCAGCAGCAATCTCTTTGGACTGAGGTTTGTCTCCAAGCAGCCTAATGTAAAGAACATATAGAGCACATATCACTTTAACAATCCCTCTGCTCAGATAACGTCATATCTGCTCAGTGTGAGTCAACAATCTCTTCATTCCTTTCCTTCCTGACCAGCAAACATCTGAAGGGCCATTCATGGCAGAGACGGAGCAAACCCTGGGGAAGAAGAGAGGAAATGGGAGGGGAGGATGAAGATGTTTTGGTTTTAGTCCCCATTTTCTTTACTGATTTGAGATGTGAACTAACATGCTTTACTAACAAGGGTGAAAATCTTGGGGTGGCACACCAAAACCAAAAGCTGGAACTTAACTTGAGGAAGTTACTTATGCTGTGATTGTATATAGGAAAACTAGGTCAATTTGAGAGTTACAAAATCACTATGGTTTCTTATTTTACAGTTAATGTTAATAATTATCTGATGTGCATAGACTAAAACTGGTGCATTTTGAGTTCCACAACAATCATGTTTCGGTGTGTTTGTGTCTGAATATACGTGTGTAAGGAAAACATTGTTCTTCAAATAGGCTGCTTGTCCTTTGTCTTTAAGAGAAAATTTACTGCGAACAAGCCTTCTCAAGTTTAGGTGAGACTTGGGGATACCTTTTAAAATGCTCACGCCAATTGTTCCTATGCCAAAATTTGGCCTAATTTTGCAGCATTATTTAGCCCCCTCTCCAGGCATAGCTCCTCTCCCGAGCTATGCCAACATAGTTCATAGCACTAAATACTATATGTAGTCTAGTGTGACAAGATACCATTACCTTTGCGCTAACTTAAAAACTAGGCGTGCCACAGCCTCTTAAACACAGTAATGTTGGTCATCAACTGTATCAGGGGGCCTAGTCCCCCTTTAGCCCCTGCTTGGGGGCGCCACTTTACTGTATCCACTAACTTGACATAATAGGATCATAACAAAGGAATGAACAAGACAGCCAATACTGTTCTACTCTAATGAGTAAATTGGCTGTTGTATGATTTGAATTTAAAGGTTGTTATTATGTGAATAAACAAACTACAGTTCTGGTTGTGGTTTTGTGCTTCGTGTTTTCAGACCAGGATCCACATTTCATAAATGTCCTTTAAGAAGCCGCATATCCGTTTCAATAATATTCTCCTCGTGACTCAACAAACAACCGCACAGTGTGCTCCAGTACACTCATCAAACATAGGTGTGCTAGCCTGCTGTAACTGGCTCCTTTTATGATTGCTGTGTGAAGGATAATTATTGCCAAACTCCTCCAACAATAAAAAGTGAACATTACAACTCACTTTGCAGGAATTCAAGCGAGGGTGTTTCCAGGATTTGACTTTTGTGCCGCCTGGGAGACGACTGTAGATTGGAGGGTTGGTGACAGAATATAGAGTCTTTTCAAAAGGTGAAAGAAGCTGAAGGAGTTATAAGATTGCAGAGCCTGTACAGTACTTTCAAGGTGAATTCAAAAAATGACAACACTCTTCTCTACGCTTATCTTGTTACCTCGAGGATCTCCTGTCATGACTGGAAACTTCCCAAGATAAAACAATCTCACCATCAGATAAGCAACTAGAGACAAGAAAACACTGCGGGCGCCTGCTTGGCAGGAGGGAGAGCTTTTGGAACTTGAGGGGGTTATTGCTTCACCACCCACAGTAAGCATTCCTGAAGCCTGTGAACGCACACCGAACACAGTTACATATCAGACTCTACGCGTCTATTAAACCTCGGTCCTGACAGCTGGCACAAACGACTCCTCTATGGACGACTGTGCAACATCTCATAAACATGGACCAACCCTCTTTGCACAAATGATCTGTTTAAATAACCTGAGGGCTGCAGGGAGGTGACACATTACTGAATTAATGCTTATTATGTTGGACCTGAAGCCTGAGGGGACAATCTGGACAGATCATGGAAATGCATGTATTTAGAGACTGTTAGCAAGCTGGTCCACCAGACCAGACCTGCACAGATGTGACAGGAAAAGAGAGAGTTGGATAAACGCCTCAGGATCAGGTGTGTCGGTTAGCTTCCACAGGCGGACTAATAAAACAAACAAAGAATCATAACAGCAGAGATATTGTGTTTGCTCTGCCCACAGGGCATTTTTGCAAAAAATATAGTTTAAAGCATTAACTGATGATAATATTTTTCAGATAAAATGAATAAATGAGGCAAATGCAGTCGCAGCAGTCATAAACAGATCAGGTCTCTAGAATTTGAGGACATTCAGGGCAAGCACGGACCCCTTGATGCTCCTCTGGCACTTTTCACAATGAAACAAACACAAACAACAGACATAAAGTACCATGAAATTTACAGAAAATAACAGAAATAAAGACAGGGGATGGATATCTTGAACTCCAGTTCAAATAATGGCAAAACAGGAGACTGTCTCCTTCTACAAGGAGGGTCAAGTTTTAAAGAAAATCAAAACAATAAAAAACAAAACCACAACAACAAGGAAAGGGGCTGCCAGAATATTAGTCAGTATACAGTATAAGGCAAAATTTGCTCAGAAGCAACAAGCTCTATTTTGATGCTTTTTTGTGCACTCTGACACCTTATTCCTATTTATAGTACAAAAAAAAGTCCCAGTGTAAATTAGAAATTTTTTTTTTGGCCCACGGCTGCAAGTTGAATGCCGACGCATTATAGTAATAATTCAACATTTTCGGAAATACGCTTACTTTCTTCCTGGATGACAGTTAGATGGGAAGATCAATACCACTTTTACATCTGTCCATTAAATATAAGGATACAGTCAGCAGCTGGTTCGCTTGGCTGGAAACAAAGAAAACAGTTGGTCAGGTTCTGTCTAAAGGTAAAAAAAAATCTGCCTGCCAGCATATTTACCATGCAGACACAAAAATAAAGTTAATGAGCAAATCATACAAAAAGTCAAACTATTCTTATCTGTTTTCTAAATATAAAAATATTCCTTGACCTGTGTTGTGTGTTTGATCAGGGTGAAAAATGTGATCATAGCTCCGGGGCAGGCCTCATATATCGCATCAAGGAAACCATCCTCTGAAAATCAATGCCTGTCTCCTGGCCACATGACAAACTGCTCATCAGGGTGCCGGGAGAATATATGAATCTAATGGACATCAAGTGCTGCCTGCTGAATACCTCTATTATTCATCTGCTTCTGTCAGACAGCAATGTAATCACCCGACACAGGAAGCTAAAAATCAGGCCAGCGTCTAAGTCATTTGTCAGTTTGTTTTGACGAGGCTCAAGAACACTCAGCACTTCTCCTCATGACATCTGAGGTTAGAGGGATTGATGTCGCTTCTCATCCTGACAGACTCCACCTGAGTACCAGCATGAGGAGGCTGCAGGCAGGTGCAGAAAATAACCAGACTGCTCACACAGATAGAATCATGTTCAGATAAACACGCAATTAAATGATGCAAATGATCAGAGGATAGCACAAAGTGTAATGCAATCACGACATAAAGAGGGCAGTATGCAAAGTGCAGTGTCAGCTGTTTCCACATGCTGCATGGAAAATTGTAAGGACGGGAGGAGGAGTGTGTGCCATTAGTGTGCAAAGTCTGAAGGGTAACAAAAATCCTTTCAAATGCTAAACCTCTAAAAACACAAGCGCATGTGACACAGGAGGGAGAAACACTGAAGGATGCCACGCTCTCTCAGCAACGCGTATGAGTGTGACCCAATGCAAAGCATGATGACCTACTTTTCTCTTTCACTCCAGCTCCCCTCTCTACTGTAGCTCTCCCTCCCAGAGTAACATCCACTCCAGTCAGGTTTAACAGAGTGTACAGTGAAGTCACTCTAGGCACACTCTCTGTTGTCCACACACCCCCTTTTTTTATTCCCTGAATGCATGAATTAGACCGTAAGGTTAATGGAGCAGACTGTCCACATCGGCATAATACGCACATTCACTCTTTATTACCCCGTTCCCTCCTTTTGCTCTGCTGGTGTCTCCATCCAGAGTCTCTGATGGAGACATTGGCCTCTGATTACCTCGCTGTCAACAGTCCATTCACATCTCCATGCCACCAACAAGACATATTGTGGTGCTTCATCATCTCTGCAGACATGTGTGGGGGATGGGACTCATATATGAACTAAACAAGGGCTGAATGTTGAAGCCCGGGGTGAGAAGAGACATGAACCAGTTTATGTGACCGAGCAAGAAGAAGGATGAAAGATGCGAATGAAGACAGGCTGTGACTCTCCAATATCCTGTCATTTACACGCTGAAATATAGTGCTGTATAGATGTTCATGCATGCAGTAAACATGTGAACAATCAGAGGGTGCATTAAGCGTTCAGTAAGTACAATTTTAATTATCACATGCTTGTCACTTTGCATGGCTTGCACTATGCCCAGGGCCTAATTAAAAGACCTAGAAAATGTATATTAAAGGTCATTTTTTTGTTGTTACATGACCAAGTTTTTTTTACATTCAGCTGCTTGAAGCGTATAGGAAAATAGATCCAATTGATGTTGCGGTCATAATCCCCTATCTATATGAAAGAAAATCCCCTAATGCAAAGGATAAACTTAATGTGGACATACAGATATGTGAGCCAGCTGCTGTGGGTAAAACTACTTAAAAAAAGGAGTGGGGAAAGGGAACAATTATCACTGAGTCAATCTATGATGAAAGAAATGAGACACTTCCTCAACTTAAGAGTGGAAAACCGTCCCACAGTGATATGAGTAATAACGTGTCGAGGCAGATCAATGCGAGGCACAGGGCTGCCGAGTGTTTACATGAGGGCATGTAGCAACGAGGATAGATGGCCGCTTCCTACCTATTGTGTCCACAAGGTAGTGGATGTGACACATTGATTGTTTGCACTGAGAGTCACAAGTTTCCTGAGTCACTGTACTGTTACATCGGCAGAGCGGTGGTGAAGACTCTGGTCCTTAACTTAACCATAAGTACAAATTGTGTGAAAATTCGCCACTAACAGTAAAAGTCCTGCTTCAAAACCACACTGAAAGCGACAGTTTGGATTTTTTTAAAGTGGGGCTGCATGAGGTCCTTATCTATAGTCAGTGTATTACATCCAGTAGATGTCTGTCAGCACGCCAACAGTTCGGAGACACAGCATGAAAGCTGACAAAGCTAAGCAATGGGCTGCTGTGAAGGGGGGCAAAATATAGTTTAGCCTTTTAAAGAAAGTCCTACCTAAACAAATCAGAAGTTTAAAGTGTACACTTTATTGAGAGTATTTTTCCCACGGCTTCAGTTCCTCATCTCAGTCCTGTTTTTAGCTTTATGACAATGCATTTTCCAGCTGATCCGAGACGCTTTTTTTAAATACAGTTCACATATCTTAAGAAGTAGGACAATTTTCTCAACACATAATGGAACATTTAACCCTGCAGTTTATGACAAACATTCAGCATCACCACATCTAGAAATACATGGTTTCACTGGGCAGGAAGGGGATAAAAAGCTGTAACCATCAGACAAATGTAGGACAGCAAAACACATGTAGTGAAGTAGAAGTATAAAGTTACATAAAAGGGAAATACTCACATAACTTGCTCTAAAGTACTGTTTGTGAGTAAATGTCGCATTCCAGCACTCACACAGAGTGTAATGAGGACAAATCACAACTTAGAATATATGATGATGACACATTTTTACTATAATTATTGAATAACCAGATGCCCTTAAAGGGACTCGTGTGTAAAATAATCCTGCCGTGTGTATGCAGACTGTTACCATACACCCATTAGAATAAAGACCTGTAATCCTATTATCACTACACTTGCATTGTCTTGTTGGGCTCAACAAGAAGATTAGCTTGATCAGCCAGCGAGGACACAAACAATACACTTCAGCCAAAAGTACAAATCTCATTCAGACTCTACAAGCGGCACAGGCAACAAATGCCAAAACCAAAATTCAAAGTTGGTGTTGATATGTGACTTCTTCCTTTAACAGAATAACACATAAATATGATCCCGGTGGTCAACACTGTACAGCTCACATTTTTTTTAATTTATGACTGAAATGTAATTAATTCAAAATTAAATCATGAATGGCAGCTAAATACATTTTTACAGAGAAACGTGAGAAAGCGCAGTAGCTAAACCATCCTGTGAAATCTCTCTTGGGTGATGCAGGAAAATCGTCTCTCCCTGCACAACTGAGGACAGCGGACAGACAGTCTGGTGTCACAGCTGTGGACCAATTCAACTAAGCCCTTTAACTTTCTTCCTCTCCCTCCCTGTCTGATAGCAGCACTGAGGTTTCCAGTAAAAAAGACAGTAATCTCTTGTAAAACAGATATACAAAGAAAAGTATTCTGCAGGATAAACTTGTGACTAATGTTATGGAGGACAGAGAGCTCTAACGCCTCGCAGCAAGAACTGAGCGAGTAACTCACTGAGCAGATATTGATCGAACTATTTTCAGAAAAATGTGGATTTCATTTTGATTGTTTCCTGGTAAAAGAAAGCAGGGGAGTCCAGGAAGTTAACTCTTTGCAACCTGAGCAGACTGGCTTGATTACTTTCAAAAAGATGGGAACGAGGCAATGAGCAATGAAAGGAAAACTACCTCAAAATTAGCAAGAGAATTGGTAAAAAGTACAAGAGAACTACCTGAATATTAATATTAAAATCACACACACACACAGACACACAAATAAAGTTTAAAAAAATAAATAAATAAATAACATGGAAAGATGTGCCTAAAAAATTCCATTATTTCCCTTGCTTTTTAAAATAACTAGTTTCTTGCAATATGTGAATCATTTTTAACCAATGAGCTCACTGCCTTTTGTCCCATGTCTTTTAAAGAAACTGCACAAATTCGCTCAGGGTTCAAAGGTTTCAATACTTGTATATAAGGCGTCTGAAAGCAATTGATGTCGCCCCAGGTTTCAAAGAGTTAAGAGGCACTCAGTGAAAACAACAACAGAAATGGACCACAAAGCAGCTGAAGCCATTAGGCGGGATGTGTTGGTACAACTGCTCTTTATAATACTGTCCTATTTTAATTTTGCGGCCTCTCATGTTAGTACCACTGTGGGCTCTCGTTTGATGCGCCTCATGTTGCTGATGTGGGCTGTTCTGTGCAGCTTGCATGCAAGCAGTTTTCTAAGGTTGACAGGGACGCTGAAAGAGATTTTATTCACCAGACACATGATGACCGGGAATGCCACTTCCCAAATCTGTCAAGTCAAACATGTCTGTCTCTCACCGTCTGACTGCTGAGGGATGTGTCAGTGCGGATGCCAGGCATACGCTCTGCAGCTCCCCTGTGATCTTTTTGTCCCAAAAATGCTGCCGGCTCGTATAATCCTCGGTCATATGAGTGAGAGTGTGCGGACTCAGACAGTCTGGATGCGAACAGCGCACATCCTCCTCCACATGTTCTCCTATTTCTGTCTGTGGAGGTCACGCTGGAGCCGCTCTGCTCCGCTGCCTGGCCAGCATGAGTGTGACTGTCTCCCCTCCTCCCTCTCTCTGCTGTGCCATCTCACATCGTCTGTGCCATAGACGGACACTGTTCTTTTCATCAAAATGAAAATATCAACTTCTCCCCCACTCCAAACCCAAATGCTGGTCTGTGTGTCTGCTCATTAGCTTCAACCCCCGACAAGACCTTTGCCTCTCTAATGTGCTCGGGTCAGGTGGGCCCCGGCAAAGGTCAGCCAGTTCAACTAGACGTATGACAAGAGTCAGTGGTTTGAACTCCAGGAAATGTGTTAAAACTAAACAACCAAACAGAGCATTTTTTTTAGCAGTGTTTAAAAAGGAGCGGCAGCAGTACATGATTAAGAATCTTCCTGGCCTGCAGGACATTGTATTGATCATTCTTGATGGACAGGCTTAATGAAAGAGGCTAAAGAAGATCGTCAACGCATTAGAGGCAGAGCGGACTTTTCTACAAGAATGCAGGAGAAATGACACAGAATTGACCTGTGACCTTTCAGAAGGAGCGAGAGTTTGTGTGTCAAATACACACTGGCCCTACAGGTGAGCTGGAATTTAACAGCAGTCAAAACAAAGATACAGAGTTCATTTCAACATATGAAACGAGGTGTTTGGGGCCCTCTGCCAAAAAAAATGAACACTTAACGTCCAGTGTTTAGGAGTTAGGAGGGTATATTCACAGAAATGAAATATAGTATATTAAGTATTCTTTCTTAGAGTATAATCACCTGAAAATAAGAATTTGTGTTTTCGTTACCTTAGAAGAGCCGTTTACATCCATATAAGAAGCAGGTCCTTGTTTATGTTGCTCTCTATGCACTGCCATGTTTCTACAGTAGCCCAGAATGGACAAACCAAACACTGGCTGCATAAAGGGCCATTCTCATTTTCGCATTGGCCACTAAAATTTGAAGCCCATTTGCAACAAGCAGCATCAGAGAAAAACTGATTTGTAAAATGAAAAAACTGCATTTTCAGTGTTTTTACTGGTTTAAATCACCTGGTCTGTTTGTTTTAAAGACAAAAAGACCTCTACGGATAACTGAACTACTGGTAAAAAAAACTAAAAACCTCAACAATCAACACTGAAGGAATTCTGGCCAGGAGAAGTCACAGCTGGTTGCAATGTGCAATTCAGATACCACTAAATTCCCCTAAAGCTTTCAAACTTCCCCTTTCTCTCTGGTGTTTTTATTTTTATGCACAAATGTATGCAGTTTCTGCAACAATTTATGGTGTAAAAGTCTTGAATTTTTGTTAAAGTAAAAGCCTGCTGCTACATTCCTGTTTTTATTTGGGGGAACAAATGCACATATTCCAAATACTGAGGGGGACATGTCCCTTGCATCCCCCCCTCAAATCTACACCAATGAATGAGCGCACACACCCACTCCATGGGGAATCCATGAGGCGCCTGCCTTCTTCATAGCACTGACATGATATTTTCAGAGAGTGTGCTTCACTTTTAACAGTTTTCTGTTTCCCTGTAGGAGATATTGGTCTTTTTATCAGCGGCTTCACACTGTTAAGCAGCACACCAAACACACTGGAGGATATTCACTTAAGGCCTGAGGGTGAGAAGCCTGTGGGAGACTGTATTTCACACTTGGGTTATTAGTGGTGATGATTAAATTCGGTGAAAATTGAGATCACCATCAATGATGACTTGCATGAATCATAATGCAGTTGTGACACATCTTACGGAGTCAAGTCAGATTCATTCAAGACAGGGTGAAGTAATTTGCGTGTGTGTAACAGTTATAGCTAATTCTGGATGTTGTTGCTTACATGGACTCACATCATATTTTTAAGTGACAAAAACAATAAAAATGCCTGAAATGTGACAGGGTGGAGTCGTAATTTTATGGCGCGTAAAAACATGCTGCTTTCACTTTACAAAAATGTCCAGTTTTACCTGAATGCATTATGCAGGCTACTCACTCAAAGCCCTTTCCCATAAAAAATAAAGTGTATTGTGAAAATATTGATTATAAGTCAAACATTTGACAAAAAGCAACAGCCCACAACCAGTTTTGTTGTTACGCCCTTGTTGTGTCAGCTGCAGTGCTCTTATGAGAAAATCAACATTGCACATGGTTTACCTTGCAGGTCCTGGGACAAGTGATTTTTGACTCTTTGCTCTGCACATCCTAGTGATCTCAAACCAATGAAAATGATTGTTTCATGTAAAGCTCATTTGTAGCAACAGCTCAAATGCATGTTTGGTGAGTGGCTGCTATTAGATGTACACCTTATTTGTCCCATTTTACCTGATGTCTTATATTACCTGAGTTCACCAAACTAACAAAGAGAGGCTTGTGTTTTTATCTTTTCAACTCACCAGCTCATCCAAATTTCGCATGTCACACAAAACTCTCTTCTGCGGCCAGATGTAGGGCTCTGGATCAGGTTCATCCTCATCCTCCACACTGTGGCTGCTCTCCTTCCGACTGAAGCACCTGCTGGGCGGGCTCTGCTCAGCAGGCTCCCCCGCATCGATCCGCAGGCTTTCCTGGTCCCGGATCTCCTCCTCGATCTCCTCCTCCAGCTGGATCAACATGGGGGCCAACATGCCAAACTTGGACCCTCGTCGTGCCACCTCGAGGAGGCATAAAACAAAATTCTTCTCGTTGCATCTCTCCACCAAGTCGTTGGTCTCAAACATGAGCACGTCCTTGATCCACAGCTCCTGCCTGCACCAGCTGATGAAATTGGACACGTTATCCCGCGCCACGAACGAGCCCGGGACCACGTTGCGTGACTGAAAGACAACATCTTTAGATGGCACCTTCATGGACTGTGCAGCCTCCGGGTACTCCAGCTGGAAGTCCTGCGCGGCGCGGTTCACGTTGTTGGCGTGCCGACAGAGGGCACAGCCCGTCCCCAGCCCGTCCATAAAGGTGTCCGCAGTGATATCCAGATCATACAGGGTGTTGAGCCATTCAGCCAGATCCTCCTTCATGGCGTACAGGTACTCCTCGCTGGATTTAAAAGGCCGGATACTCTTGGAGGCGGCGGACTGGATGTTGCTCTGATCAGCCATATTGTCGAATTATGTCGCCTATCAATAAAGTCTACTTGATAATTCCCGATTGTCTCATTGCACAACTGCGCTCCAGATCCGCAAAACACAGCGAAATAACCGCGTTGACGCACCCATGCCGATTTGCATGCGTGGTTTCTTACGGCAGCTCCTTGAAACCAGGCTTTGTGTTGTCAGGGGCATATCGAGATGCGGACTGGCGCATGGATGCGTTTTCCGGATGTCTTTGCCAAACCTTTAAAGAGCGCATCGCCGGGTCCCGGAGTGAGAAGGAGAGCCGAGCAGTCCGGGACGCCGACACACACCCATGCGACGACCCCGTTAATCCACCCGGCGGCCGGTGGATCCTCTCCCCCACAAATATCCACGTGTCATCATGTCTGCGTGTGTGTGCGTGTGTGAGGCGGTCAGTCAGCTCCTCATCGATGAAATCACGACCACTGAGCGGCACTGAGTCCACGGCTCATCTTCGCTGCACATAGGCCCGCCTCTCGCGCTGAATATGTTGACCTGCTGTAGCTTAGAGCAGCAGAGCGACTCGGTGGCACATCCCATTATGAGGGATCAACGCTCGCCAAAGAGGAGAAAACTTAACCCCATGTTCACCAAGTCAGCAAACACTCTTTAAAACTGTGACACAAGTGTTTAACATTAAATACTGCTGGGTTGACCGTTTGCAACCTGAGCAAATTTGCTTGTTTTCAAAAGCATGGGATGAAGGCAATGAGCAAAGAAAGCAGAAATGAGCCCAAAATTTGCAAGAATTACTATTATTATTATTATTATAATAAATAATCATTTTTAAAATGTTTTTTTAATGACCTGAGCTGTAAAATCTGACAAGTTGATTTTACTCAAAAACAAATCTAGGAAAAAATAATAAATTGCCTTGAAAATGTAAGTAAATATAACTAGAAATCTCAATTTATGTTCACTTTATATCCCATTGTTAAATTTACTTAAAATGCATTAATCAGGATTAAGAGTTATATTTACTTTCCCTTGTCAAGGCAATCTGTTCCCAAGATTTTAAGTATGATCAACTTTTCAGATTTGTGGGAAAAGTCCTTAACAAATAACTTTATAAAAAAATTTAAAATTACAATTTAAAAAAATCTGCTAGCTTTAAAAAAAACAAACAAAACATTTAAATATATAATTTCTTGCAATTTGTGAAACATTTATTACCAACATGCTGAATGAATTTTGCTTTTTAAAGTAACCATCAACTAATCTGATAATTGTTTGAGTCTTGTTTTTTTAGGGGAAAAAGTCAAACAAGTACAAATGTGACTCTTGTGGATTCTTTGCTCCTCTGTGACTGTAAACTTTAGTTTGCGGACAAAACAAGACATCTGAGGATGTCATGGGCAACTAATTGATTAATTGAGGATGACAATAATTCTTCGCTGCAGGCTGAATCTATAACAATGCATGATATTTTATTTGTTGATCACGTCTAAATCTGCAAAGTAACTATTAATTGTAGATGTCAAATAAATGTAATTACTCAAGTAAAAATACCGCAAAATTGTATTTGTAAGTGCAATAGAATACTGTCAGTGGTATTTTTTTCTAACTTTTCTTTCTAAGTTCATCGTCTTACATCGGTTGCACCAAGTCTTGAGGCTGTTTTACTCCGTAAGAAAATTGAGAAATATGTTTTTAATGACTTTTCATTTGGGCTGACACATGAGCAGCTTTCATAGTCTCAGAATAATGAATCCTCTGTGTGGTCTCTTTACCAAATAGCCTAAAGTGATGGAGGCTAATAGAGCTTCAGCATCATGAGACACCGACTCCTCTCAGTCTAAGAAAATTCTTTTCAAACAGTATAATCTCACCAATGATTAAAGCATGTGATATGTTGGTTAAGCATTAACAGACTCACTCTTGCAGGTTTTGTAACGAAATGTGTGATTAGAGGTTTGCAAGAGGCCTTTCAAAAGTCAAAGATGTCACACTTTGAGAGGCCAGAACCGGTAAACCCTGAAACAGCAGGAGCTTGAGGGATTATAGAGGGAGGTAGTGAGAGAGATATAGTCAAGAGATCTCAAGTCCAGTAAAGCAGGCTGTAAAGTGAGAGAGACGAAGATAAGATAGCCAATTAAAAAGCACATGATCGTTTGTGTGCATGATAGTAAATGTGTCCATCACACATTAAATAATAATAATACGCTTTATTTATAGAGCGCTTTTCCCAATGCTCAAGAACGCTTTACAGAGACAAATAAAAGTCAATTTAAATCACTGCACAAGGTAACACGGCCACAAGTAACAAATCTGTCGACCATTTCCACAACTAATCAATTGTTTTAGTCTATAAAATGTCAAAAAAGTGAAAAATAATCATCACAATTTCCATAGCTCAAAGTGACATCTTCAAATTGCTTCTTTTGTCCAAAACCCAAAGAATATCATGCATTTACTACATAATACATCATTTACTGTCATAAATACAGCCAATTCTCATATGTAAGGAGCTACAACCAACAAATGTTAGACATTTTTGCTTGAAAAATGACTGTAAAGATGAATCGATTACCAACATTTTTGGCGATTAATTTTCTTTTGATCATCTCACTTTATCGACTAATCGTTGTAGCTTTACAAGATGAAAGGTGTGCTGTTCGTGCTACTTTATGTTGACCCTCTGTCTCTATATCAGCTAAAAAATACCAAAGGTAAGAATGAGAACGCATGACCAGACATGCTGTTATTGATACCGTCAGGGACTGAGGGGTTTACCGGTCAACATAAAGGTTGAAACTTGGGTCAAACTTTGGTGCAACAGACCTGATTTTCAGGTTATAATAGTATGTTGAAATTTTGGAAAACACCATGGAAACTTGCTCAGGGCTGTAAAGACATCATCTGTGATGAGTGTAAACAAAAGGGTAGCCCTAAAGCCGAAACTTGAAGCACATGATAAGAAAGCTTGTAAAGCTTGTTTTTACAACGTTGTTAATCCCCTACACTTATTCTGAAAGTTGGTGGGACACAGAAACCCTCATAGATAAGTTAAAACCTGTAACTGTATGTAAATATATTTGCAATTTGTATGTTTGAAAACTTCTGTCTGGGCCTTAAAAAGTTTTTTCCACCATCTCATTTCCCCTTTAACAATTCATCGGAGCGGCTCATGTTCTCTCCTAATGTGTGATTGTTTGAATTTGAGCAAAGCCCACTGCCAAGGAGGAGGGCTTGTTTTCATTTAAAAAGAGGGATGTGTCTGTTTAAGACAGAGAAAGGGAGAAAGAAGGGAAGGGAGGGGGCGGAGGATAGAGAGAGAGAAAGAGGGAGGGAGAAGGTGGGGGTTGATGAGATCATTTTCTGGGCCTGGATGAATCAGCTTTTCTGTCAGGAAAGAGAGAGAGCGAGGGAGAGAATTCAGCACTCTATTAATCCACATGAACAAGCGGCCACAGCAAATGAGAAGCACTTTAGGATGTCAGCTGTGACTTGGCTTCCCGGAAGAATGACGTAGAGGGCCACAAGTTAAAAAGCACACACAGACATGAGCCTTGATCACTGTATCTGTCACTGTATACATAACAACACTGTGAAGTGGGACCATTTCTAATGTATCAAGCTGAGCTGTTCAGTGTTTCATAAGAGAATGACCTGTCAGCTATTTATAAAGAGGAAAAGGCTCATTGTTTTATTCCAATGATTGTAAACAGCAACTTCAAGTACTACATAGAAAATACTTGTAATGATGTAACAAACTGTCTCGCCAGACTGTTTTGACTGAATCGTACAGGCGGGATTACGCAGTGGTAACCCTATAGATGTTTGAAAAGAAAACATCAAAGAGCTGTGGGATGATTTCAGCAGCCACATGTTCAAAATAAAATGTGCCAAAGATTGACATCTGTAATTAATAACAGCATTTAAACCAACTTGATTTCCTTATAAGGAAAGCACTCATTAGAAAAAAACACGGCAATGAGACTAAAGCCGGTCTACAGATGAATGGAAAACTCAAGGCAGCATTATATCAGCATATAGATCAGCTCGTTTATCATGTCTTTGGTTATGAATTAACATTTTTTTTTATTATTATGGCAGCAGTCATGTAGGGAACATAAAATAGTCAATGCCAGTTTGTTCTTCCTTAAATCTGAATGGTAGCTGAATTACATCATTCATATGAAAAAGCCCGATGTCCTGTGTGCTGCTGTTTCGGGTGAAATTAGTGTGTCAAAGCATAAAAAAAACAGGTCAAGCAATCTAAGTCAGAACTGCTGCATCAAAGTTTCACTTCAAACTGCGCCATCTATTGGCAAGAAAAGTAACAGCAGCAACCACTTCAAACTGCAGATGTGCTCTGTCATAACACGAAAAAAAAGCAGACTTTACTTTTGGGTCTCTGAATGCCAGAGAGCTGATGCACTCAAAGAATAACTACCCTGAAGTGCCTCTCAGGATATGGTAATAAACACAGAAATTATTTATCAGGTTATACAACCAGAACAAGTCCATTACCTTGCGAGTAGCTTTTACTGAAGCACCCTGAAATGTGTCCCACACTTACAGCTCTAAGGATGATGTCTGATCCTTGTGAAAGAAAAAACATATCATTTGTGGTGAAGAAAGTTTTGTTAAAGAAAGTCATGTGACTGTGATAGAGTGGACTGCTTTCATAATCTCTACAGATCCTAAAAACTTCAATGTGGAACTGCAACTCCTCACCTGCAGTATCTGTCATTTCAAAGAGACTGCATCAATGTCGATAAATTTTTGAATTTCCATTTTGTAAAGGTGAGTAAAGCCCTCAACTCAAAGACATCAAATCAGTAAAATTTTATTTCCCAAATCTGTCATCATATAATTGCCAGTTATGGGAAAGGGGAAGCAATTATGTTAACAAATGAAAAAAAAAAACAAAAAACATTTTACAACACAATGTCAAACCTAATATTTAAAAAAAGAAACAACAAAAAAAACATGCACAATACAAGATGCAGCATAAACATGGGTAAACTAAACTTTAAAAAAATAAATGGAAACAGGAGTTGAATGAACCTGCACAGGATGTTGAAAGCAGTTTTATAATCATCGAAATATGGAATCATAAATTAAAAATTCTCGTCCTAAAAAACAAATTCCACAAGAGGAACATTCATGAAGTTCTCCTTCAGTAGGGTCGCTCTCTGCGCTCTTGACGGTGGTCCCTAAAAATAAAATGGCAAGAGAACAGAATCAAGTGACAGACAGTGGCTGGTTTTCACACCAACATTTTCGTCACGTTTACATGCATTTCCTTTTTTAACGGCTTTAAAAATGATCGTTTCTATCGTCCTGGGGTTCTTTAATGGGAAGAGCAACAGAACATCTAAATCTTACCTCATATCCATCTTTCCGCCTGGTGGGCCCATTCCTCTTCCACCTCTGCCACCCATTCGGTCCATGGGTGGTCCTCCACGCCCGGCCCCACGGAAACCTCCCCTGTCCATTCCACCTCGTCCCCTGAAGCCACCGCGGTCACCTCCCCAACCTCCACGGAAACCTCCGGGGCCACCTGGACCTCCAGCTCCTGCTGGCCCGCCGCGGTCCATACCTCTGCCTCCTCGCATTCCCATTCCACCTCTGCCTCTGTCACCACCAGGGGGGAATGGAGGGCCACCGCCCAGCCCTTCTGGTTTGGGGGCTTTGCATTGATTACACTCCATCCTCCAGGCAAAGTTCTGGTTGCTACAACCCCTGGGAACACAGATCGTTGAATAAATTACAAACTAGACTTACTAATTAACTAATAAAACGATAAGGCATTCGACACTTCACCGTGAAGTAATACATACGGGTTAGGACACTCCCAGTCCCCAGCTCTCTGCTGCATGTTGCCTCCTGTGGGTCCACCTCTGCCCATACCACGGGGGCCACCACGTGGGACAAACCCACCACGGTCTCCACCACGGCCCATCATACCTGACAAAATGACAGCATTATCATAGGACCGCATTCCCATTATTCTTATATTATTCCTCCAGCAACTCACATGTAGGTGCCTGCTAATTTTCCACTACAGAACTGTTTCGACAGGCTACAGGGTTCAACTGTTCGTCCCCCTCAAGCAAGTGGTTTCTTGTGAAGCCAAAAGCTAGGCATTTTAGAGACCCAAAGGTCAAATCACCAGACACGGAAGAAAAGTGTGAAAACACCTTAAAATAGTTTAACAAATACTACTGATATTTACCTCCACGACCCATCATGCCATCGCGCATGGGCATGCCTCCCCTCATTCCACCCATCATCGGCTTACGGCGTGCCATAGACACCTTGAGCCTTCGGCCTTGGAACTCCTTTCCTGCAATTTTAGATAAAAACAAGATATCTTAGTTGAAGTAATTCTATCAGGAGCTTTGAGATTTGCGTGTTTATGTGATTCTGTTCAGGTCAGTAAAATCTACCATCAAAGTGCTCGACAGCTGCTTTGGCACAGACCGGCTCCTCATAGGACAGAGTGGCATCTCCCTTGGGCTTTCCGGTGTCCTTGTCCGTGTAAATGTTAATGGCAGGCTGGCCAAGTCTGCGGTTAATCTAGAGAGACAAAACATTTAATTGAATTTTCACACAAGTTTTGCTTTTAAACAACATTTAGAGCAAAGAGCTATTCTTACCCTGATGGGGCCAACGTGTTTAAAGAATTCAGCCATCTCCTCCAGGTTAGCCTTCTCAGTCAGTCCTGTGATGTAGATTGTGCTGTTCTCAGAGTCATCCTGCTCTTCAGGGCGTCCTATGAAAAAAGAAAATGCATACAAACTTTAAATATCCTGCGAAAACAATATTTCCAAATACCACTTCAAGAAAACCATTCAATACATGAGGTAGTTCAGAAGGAATATAATGTGACTCTACTCACCCATTTCACGGTCATCGTTGCTCATAGGTCCTGTAGTCCATCAGTCGAGGGGGAGAGAAACAGATTGAGAAAAGTCAGTTTGTGCAACTTCAGTTCAGTGTACAACACCTGAGGAGTACTACAAAAGATAGACATTTCCTTTAAGATGCTGCCAGCCATATTGGGAAGTTGAAAATGGCATCTTATGGTACACAATTCCCACAAGTGATATATTGAATTGAAAATAGAAAACCTCAGACCCTTTGGCATATAATTGTGTCATTTGAAAAGCCTCTAAGACCAGTAAGAAATCCTCAAAAACCCAGGAATTCGGCTCATGAGATTTGTTAAAAGCAGTAACACTCGTTTGAATGGAAATTTTTTCATTAACCTGTCAAAAACTCAGTCGAACCATAACAAATGAATGGTTTATACCAAGTACCCCAGGGAAATGGTCTCAGGCATTGAAAAAAAATCCCCAATATTTTCAAATGTGTTCATGTATATAAATTTTGCATACCACAATGTGAGGCACAAAAATACTCGAAGCATATTTGCTCAAAAGGTTTAAAGGCTTTGAAAGGACTAACCAGTGTAATACTCGTAACTTACCACCAGGCTTACTGAAGCCACCTCTGTCTCCAGCGCTGCTATGGGGGAATAAATGGAGATATGAAGGCGACTTCCCTTTTACTGCCACTTCCATGGCTCGAGCAAAGTGGCTTGATTGAGGGAGTAATCAAAACATTCTAACTAGCCCAACAACAACTAAAAAAACTCCCCAAAATTATTAATACACAATCCAAGGAGGAGATAAGAGTATTAAAACTATGTCCCATTCCTTAGCTGAGTACAACTTCAGTGACAGTTTTCAGTAGTGGATACACATGTGCAAAGCTATGAATGACTAACATATTTTCACTGCATTTGAAAATGTCACAAAACCCAAACATTTGTACACAGGTAGAAATATTTCAGATGCATTGATGGAAAATATAGTTGTACCCAGAGAGAAGTCAACACTCTAATAACATTAGTTTTAACAATGTTACAGCTAAATCAGATATGTACAGATGTAAAAAAAAAAAATAAAAAATTGACACAATGCATCTGAAATTTCACAAGATGAAAAATCACATTCGCCAGGTAATAAAAATAGATTTTAAAAATACAATTATACAATTGTTCAAAACAAATCAACACCAAAAATAAATTTCTACAGTTAACCAGTGTTATCTTAAATGAAAAACAAAGGCTCTAAGGTGAACTGATATACCCATCATGCTTAAAAAAAAAACAAAACAAAAAACACCATCCTCAGTTCTTGAAAAAAAGGCAGACCCCGAATCTTTGTTTTAGCTCCCTCCTGCTGCTTAAGCTGGCGGATCTGTACTGAGTGCAGATACTTTTTAGAGAATAGATGGTTTTAAATGGCTCTCACTGTTACCTGTACGGTATAAATGTGACAAAGCATGTTAAAAAAGTGCTCAAAAGAATGTGATCAAACATTTGTATTACAAACCACAGAAACATGTTCAAACATTTCAAAATGACAGAATGTGCCCACTCCCCCCCATGACACACAAATACACCTGTGCAAAGCTAAAATTATGCTGAAATGAAAACTGAACTAAAAAACACATGTATGCTAACTCTGGAGTTAAGAATTCACGTGTGGCTCTACAGCTATTTATGCAATTTGTTAATACATTATTTTCTTACCTCTATTTTGGTAACACGTCAGAGTTGCTCGATTAGAGTCCCGTGTCATAAAAATCACTAAAATGTCTAAAAACTGTTTTTGTGTGTATTTGTGTTCACTGCACCAAAACCAGGAGAAAGAATTCATGCAGATCTGTTGTGTTTAAAAGGGTTTAGAAAGATGTATCAGAAAAGCACAAAGTTCTAAGAGAACACCTGAGATAACAGCCGATACTTCATGAGCCATTTCTAACCCGAAACTGATTGGTCCAAGATTTAAGGAAAAAAGGTTCTTTCCCAAAACTGAAATCCTAAAAGTAAAAACCTGCCATGTCATAAAGATTTGTATTGCAAAGTGCATATGCAGTATTTTGGAAAACCAAATATGGTCATTCAAAAATGAGTTTTTCATCTTTTCAGCCTTAAGTTTTAGAGCACTGACAACAGTCTAAACCAAAACAAATGCATAATGCAACCTCTGTTCATTTTTCATTGTAACACCCCTGGCCTCTCTCAGTAACCCTTTTCGTGTCATTTCGGGGGAGCTGAATGTCAGTCAAACTGACTTGGGGTTGGGTTTTCAGCTACTGAGAATAGCAGACAATGTGCATTAACAGGGAGCAAACTGTTCAGATTCCCATTCTGCATCAAGAGCAAATTTGATTTCAGTAAGTACCACAGTACATGTGTCGAGGACCAGCTCAATGGAGTTCTAATTTCACCATCATGAGGGACACACACCTATACACAATTTCAAAAAAATATATGATACACCTTAATGCCAGTTTTTGTCGCCAGGCTGAGATTACACTGGGTCACACTAGAGCAAAATCTGTTGACTCAGTGTATCGGCACTAAAACCATCCCAAGAGCACTCCAGAAAAAGTGAACAAATACAGTATGTCTGTGTACACAGCCTTAATAAACACTGTGTTTTCCCATGTTTTGTAAATCATTACACCTTTTTTCCCCTCCAACTTTGACAAGGAGGGGTGACACCACAAAACACTGCCAGTACATATCTGGCAAATAAAAATAGTGAATGCGTTAGAAAATCGATTTGTATCAAATTTGCTCTCAATGTTTTTTGACCATAAATCAAGTTATCACTGATAAATTCTAGCTTGGATGGATATTGAGACATTGACCACAAAACCCCATTAAAGAGATTCAAGGACTTCTTTCGCTACTATAGATGCATCAAGATACATTCTGATCATCTAAGACTGATGTTGGAGTGACAAACAGAAAACTGACTCTGAAACTTGAGAGAACGTAGTCCTGCATTTTCTTTCTCTTTAGTTTATGCAATTTATCACTGAGGTCACACAGTACCATCTGCATATCCGACTGCTATTTGTACGGTGCAATTTTTCATTTTTGGCATAACTTCATCTGGCCGGTTAAATGAGGACAAGTGCCTATTGTCAGTGACGGCCTCGCAAACCCAACCATAAACTGAAAACACCAGTGAATTTATACATAAGTAAAAAGGATAAAATATCTTATCAAAAGGAAATATATTGACCCAGATATAGCACCTGAAAATGTGTATTTGAAATGCAACAGAAAGTACTGCATATGGCCCAAGTCAATTTATAAATTCCTTAGAATATAAGTGTTAAGTTGCAGGGTCTTGCAGGACACACTATATTTTAGTAAAGGACTCCAGCAACACAATAAATGTGGGGAAGGGGGAATCAGCACGATTTATACAACTGCCATTTGCATTCTTCTTGTAGCATTTGAATGTGAGACACTCACCACAAAGGGAATGATGCACCTTAGAGAGAAAATGCTTAAAAGGGTGCTGCTGTGGGTAGTTAGACAGTGTTTGAACCTTCCTTAAAGAAACCCATTAGTATTTTGGTACTGTGTAGATATGTGAAATATAATTGCAATACGCTTCTATCAAATACCCTGAAAAATCCTTAAATGATCGGCTTCTAAGTGATTGATATTGGCTCATAATCAAAGTATGTTCTAAGATATAAGCTGTTCAACCTAAATGTTTATGCACAGGTCTCTGGTGAAATCAACTTAAGTTTAAAAAAGGGACAAACCTTTTCCTTACCTTTGGCAAAATTAGAGGCAGGGCTGAGAGAAACTGGATGAGAGAAGCTGCTAGTGTTTAAGCGTACTGCACGTTCCACCACGGGCCTCACGCATAACAAGGGAAACTAATCATTTGTCAGCACTGATTGCTGATAAATGATTAGTTTACATATTGTAATGTAATATATTGTCCCATATGAGCCTCTTCTCAACCCTGCCTCAAGTGGCCACTGCACCTGTGGAGTCAAAATAGATGTGAGGTTAGGTGCTAAGGAAAGACACTTACCCCATGCCACGGCCCATGCCACGCCCGCGATGCATCATTCCACCTCGATCAAAGCCGTCCCTGCCAGGGCCCCTGCTGTCCCCTGAACCTGGGTACCTCGAAGACTCAGAGCCGGAATAACCAGAACCTCCACCCTGGCCATCCTGTCTGTAGTTATCTGCAAGATAGAAGCACAAATGCATCAACGTATATCCACGGTGACATTAAACTGGCTTTTATCAGTGGAGATTGGAAAACAGCGTTTAGACAAGGGCGAGTAGAACTTACTGTAATGGTTGGATTGGTTGTAACTGGGAGGTCCACCTTGTTGGCTGTACTGGTTGGCTGGAGGCTGCCCATAGGAACCAGAGGCCTGAGGAGGGTAAGCAGGAGGAGCCTGTTGCTGCTGCTGGGAAGGCTGCTGGTAACCCTGCTGCTGGCCGTAGCTTGCCTGCTGGGACTGGTATCCAGACTGCTGCTGGCCATATGCCCCTGGCTGGGAGTAGCTACTTTGGTTGTAACTGGCTGGCTGGCTGTTAGCATTGTAACTGTTAGAGACAAAGATAGAGCAAGGAGTAAAATGATGAGTATGTTCTTGTAGAATTCACCTACCTAACTGGTTTCTAACTGAAGAGTACAGACCTCTGTGGTGCAGTGGGAGCAGCCTGCTGGCCATAACCAGGGTAGGCAGACTGGGCAGTATACCCCGGCTGAGAGCCGTAAGACTGGGAGGCAGCTGGAGCAGCAGCAGCAGGAGTGCTGTCATAACCACTGGCTCCGTAACCCTGGGTGGACTGGGAGTAGCTATGAGTGGTAGACTGGGCAGCAGGATAACCAGCTGTGAGATAATAAAAATCGTTAAGAATTTCCTATTGTGTGCACCATCCATATAGCATAAAATTGAGGGAATGACTATTTATGTTATAACAGAAAATGTTTTTTGAAACACAGACCTTTATTTTCAAATGCAAACTTCTATGTCCATATTAATTTACCTTTGATCAGGTCAGATGTGCATGTTTAGGCCTTTGACTATATTATTACTTGCCTATTATTACCTATACACACTGGAAGATTAAGTGACATGTTTGAAGCACATGGCTATCTGAAATCTGATTTGGGCAGGTAGACTGCAATATCTGTGGACAGGATTAACAGTATTCTGTTAGAATTTATAATGGGGAAGGTATCAACCAGGAATGTCACTTGTTTAAAATCCATACAAATTCACCCCAAAAAACCCAAAACAAAACTATGGCTCAATTTCATTCTTTGCAACCCAACCCATTGGATGTAGTTCTAAGCAGAGCATCATCAAAATTTGTCAAATACTCCTATTAAAAAAAAAAACTTACCAGATGCTGGCTGGCCGTATGTGGACCCATACTGTTGTTGCTGCTGAGGGTAGCTTCCAGAGGCAGGTGTCGTCTGGGAGTAACTGCCATCTGCAGCAGCAGGTTGGGCATAGGATCCATAATTCTGTTGACCATAGCTCTGCTGAAAAAGAAGAAAATAGCATGTTTTATCTGCTAGGTAGATTAACATCGATTTAGCACTAAGTCTGGGTGTAACTAGTTTTATTCTTTTTAGAAATTAACCAGTTTCTAACATTTCAAAACTTTTCCATGGCTTTTCAAAGACCCAACATTTATATTTTTTTGCCCCAACATATTTTCAGCTACCTAGTAAACATGAAGGGACAGATTAAAAGTGTGAATAAAATAAAGATGGTAAAGAAAATGTAACACACAAAGCAAGGTTATGTTGACAGATGCATAAAATAAATTTACCATTATGTTACATTATCAGGACACTATTCGCAGAAAACAACTAACAATTTCATAACACACACACAACAAAATTCAATTATTTTTCCCACAAATATTTTATGCTTTTTACCAGTTCCATGACTTTTTAGGTCTAGAAAATGTGCCTCATGGCCTAAAACTCTTGCTGGTTTTTATGACCGTGGGAGCCCTGCCCATTATGTTAATCTCACCTGTGTTGCAGACTGTCCATAGTTTTGTGATGGCTGGGCAGCATAAGAGGCATACCTGTAAAAACACAAATCGCCAGTTTAGCATCAGAGGAAAGAGCTCCCGTCATTCCTAAAACCTGCACACGTGCAGTCTTAAACAGAGGTAATCTGCACTGTGATCGAGGATATTAAACAATAACCAAAACTATGTTGAGTCTACTTCCAAGTATATCATATTTAACAACGGAATTCAAACACGTTTTCCTAATGACTACTTTTATATTTAGTCATTTTTCAACAACCACATGAAACACGTTGGTGTTGCAAATGAACTCGTTACGATTTCCATGCACACACACACACACACACACACACACACTCACGCAAATAGTTAAAAACTTTTAAATGAATATCATGAGTACGTTAATTGAAGCCTCTTACCCCTGCTGAGCACTGGTCTGACTGTAGGAGCTGTAATCTGCTGGGGAAAGTGACATGTTGGTTAGATAACGGCTGAGCCCTCGAACAAAACATTCTTTGCGCGCGAGCAGCAATGCTAACGTTAGCAACACGCGACACCGGGCCGTCGTTAAGTCGCCATTCAACTACACCCATGTAGGTTAACCATTCATTAAACAAAACCATGCTTTACAGCCGACGGAAGCAGTCAATATCAGCACATTCATTTCAACACTTTTGTACATTTAGCAAACTTGCGTCCGTTAGCAACCTCAGTATGCCGAAATTAATAAAATCCACCCGAAACGTTAGAAAATAGCGCAGCGGCTCGAGGGGCTAACGTTAGGCCTTGTGCTAACCGACCGTAAGGACTTTTGATATGATATCGACAAAAAAATCCGACTGTGTCACCGCAATGTTCATTAAAACAAAGTCTAACACTCATTTTACTACGATGAGTAATACAACTTCGTCTAAATCAGCACAGAAATACCACGATTTTCCACTCACCCGGGGCCGACGCCATTTTAGTGTGCCTGTGCAAGACGACTGGACAAGGCTGACTGCCGGAGCAACGTACTTCTCTTTGCGCAAATCACAAAATCTCGCGAGATATACGAGCGCCTGCGTGAACAGTGGCAGAGTCCGCTTGGCACTTAGGATGAAATTAATTGGCAGAAAATTGGCTCGTTGGGCTCGAATTCTGTTTTTAATAATAATAATAATAATAATAATAATAATAATAATAATAATAATAATAAATAATAATAATAATAATAATAATAATATAATAACAATAACAATAATAATAAATAATAATAGTAATAAAGTTGAAGAGTTTTCCTTTAAAATGATTGCTTCGAATATTGTACTGTACTCCTAAAAATGCACTTAGAATTTTCACTGCTCTGTTTTGAGCAATTTGTTTAAATACTGTGAGTATGGAAACAAAATTTGGGGTTGATCTTCAACTTAATATAAGAAGATAGATAGATAGATAGATAGATAGATAGATAGATAGATAGATACTTACTCACGCACTTATAACTAAATTTCCTGTTCTTGTTTGTTAGGTTTGTTTTTGTTTTTTACCTTTTTTTTTTGAAGGGGGCATTTTCAGGTATTTTTCTTGTAACATTTTTTTTGGGGGGGGGGGGTCCTTATGGATCCTATGCCCAACCTGCTGCTGCTCATCTTCTTCCCATGTTTTCGAAACGAATCAAGCCATTTGCTTAGGTTTTAAAGGGTTAACAGTGTGAATTTGATTTGTATGCATTATTGTGTCCACTGGGTGGCGGCTATGTGTCTTTACTGTAGTTTGTAAACTGCCAGCACATACAAAGAGGAAGAAGACATGACGTAACACGGAAGTGTACCTCTGCTTAGCTTCTCAACATTTTCCAGGATTTTTCTTATTTAAAGACATTTATTTCTTACTTATTTAGGACATAGTTATTACAGAATTGCATTTACACTCGTAGGCCCTTGTACGAGTAAAACCGGTTAGCGGAGAGGATTTGAACAGATACATTTGAAGGGATTTTGCAGTAGTAGTATCCACTTTTTTTTTTAAAAAAAATTTATAGACTCTAGTTTCAACAAATAAACAAAATAAAAAGGGTTTTATAGCTGTAACCTTTTCAGTTTTGCAAGACGTTGTGCTTGTTATGAGCACAAACAGATGCTCATGTACCTGAATTATGCCCCAAAAGGACAAGTGAGTGCAGAGACTTACAGCTAACCCCGAATAATGCTTCATCGCTTATCGTCAGTGTGGTTTTGGTTTGGATCAGATCGGCCTGGATTCAGTCTGGGAACATCTGTGCTGCTAACACTCATGCTGCTGATGTATGCTGGAGGCATCCAGGCAAGTCTCAGCTTAGGTCCGGGTGGAGACTTCCCCAGAGTCAGAGGTAGGGTGTGTTTACATGCAAATGTCATATCTCGGTGCTCAAATCAAAGCATATAATCAGTCAAGAACTTTATTATAATGCAGATGCATAACGGAATTGCAACTGTGCCACCCCCAGTGGTGCATATTAGGTAAAAGAACAACTTTATAAGAAGTGGCCGGCAAATTGCAAGAAATTGGTGAAATGTGATGATAAAATTATGTAAAAAAAAAAAAAAAAAAAAAAGAGAGAGAGAGAAAAAAGGTGAAGATTATTAGAAAATTATCCAGAAAATTGGGAAAATTGTCCCCCAAACTATATATAAAATCATAATATTTTTATATATAAATCATGTTACAGCAAAAAGACAAACAAACAAACAAACAAACAGTAAACTCTTTTTTTTTGTTTAGCTTTTTTTTTTTGGAAAGAAATTACTCAGGTTTCAAAGGGCTAACCCACTGTAAATTGGGACATAAATGATAAGGAATAGATAATTAACATTAAGATTAAAAAACCCCAGGTACAAAAATACAAGCCATATCATTCAAAATAGTTACAGTACTACAGTAGTAAAATAAAAACATGCATTGGGTGTGCAGACATCATCAGCATCATCATCTCTCTCCCCCTCAGATGTGTTCCTGTATGCTCTCAGTCACGATGAGCTTCTCTCTCTGCTGGTCAGTGTTGTTTTCGTGCTGCTGGTTGGACCTTGTCAGGAGCGTCGCTGGGGAACAGTCGCCTTCCTCGCCCTCTCCATCCTGACGGTGACCATTTTACCTCTCCTTTACGCGCTGCTCCTCTTTGTCGGTGGAGGCGAGGCAAGTCGGATCTGTGGTTTCTCTGCCATCCAGCTGGCTCTGTTTGCAGCTCAGTGTCGGCAGCTGGCACGGAGGAGGCTGCTCAGGTGTGTGCCTGTCTGGTTTCTTCCCTGGCTTCTTCTGCTGATTGGTCTGCTGCTGCTTCCCGGGACACCTGCCCTGCTTCACTTCTGCACAATCATCATCGGACACAACTGTATCCTTCCAGTCATGTGATGCTTGTACCAAAATGCATTCTCAAACATGGTTTATATTATGTTTTGCAGAAGCTTGATTAGAGCTCTGCTGAGGGACTGTATGGGTGTGCACAGATGTTGTTGACATCTGTCTCCCTTTTCTATGTTTTAGTGAACTTGTTGGCTGAAGACAAGTAACACCTTTTTCATTTTTACATATGTAACACTAAATGTTCACTTACTTATAGGTGAACATCAATAACAAAGCCAACAGTCAACGTGGGTTAAAGTATCGTAACAGGCTCTTTATTAAACTCAGGGTCACTAAGTGTAAGCTATAAAAAAAGTTAAAAGTTAAAGCATTTTGCTGGAGGGGTGTGGCCCACCAATTAGCAGGCCCATGCACTGGAGGTATACCATCAGTGGATAACCCAAACTACACAAAAGATAAACCCCTTTTCCGCCACAGAAAACATCCAAATTACTACCAATGCCACCGCAAATCTTAAATTTCGTCACCACAACTCATCAGGTGAACTCCCATTGTAATTAATTGTTGGCAGACCCGCATTGTATAATGCAATAATTTTGCAATAAAAAATACACAAGTTTTAATATTTTTATAAAAATCCAGTACCTCAGGATGTGTTTGCAACCTTACTTCACCTTAACAATAAAATAATTTGACCTAAAACAGTCTGTTTGGCTCACCAGGGAAGCATGTGCACAGGAGTGCTCACAGATCAGGAATGAGGCTGACACACCTGAGCTCCATGAGTCATTAAACAGTTCAAGTGCTGCCCCCCTGACTGGCCATATTGTGCCTGGGTCCAGCTAATACACCGAAATTGACAAATTGACATCATCTGATTGACATCTACCTTTTTTTTTCCTGGACACACTTTTGTGAATTTTTAGTGTCAGGCCGCATGATTACAATGTTATTATCCAAAGTAGGTGACCCATAGGTGTAAGATTTGTTGCTGAAGTTTTGAGCCGAAGTCTCCCTCCAAACCTACGATGAAGCGTATTTCCATACAAACAACACACTACTACTCTGTCAAGTTTTTCTCTTTTTTATAATACTTAGTGCACCTCTCAGATCATCAGTCCTTCATTGGAACGTTACAGGAGCTGGAGGAGGCCAGCGTCCTGGACTTCATTCCTGATTGGGTGTATATCCGTACATCAGCCAGGTGCAGACTGCCCACC